>NW_026735645.1:0-110082 GCF_949786415.1 Peromyscus eremicus
CCAACAAACTTTCCATCAGCCCAAGAGAAACCTCAAATTTCTCACCCCAAGGTATAATATATATACCTCCAAAATCCTCCTCCCATACAGGCCTAAACGGTTCAGGCCCCGACTGCTAAGATTGGATGAGAATAAATGACCACCTGACCTTCCAATGACAAGTTTCTGACTACCACAGATCCACAGCCCTTAGGCATGAAGGTTGGCCTCATGGTAGGTAGACCAGGAACTTCTGAATACCACTCCATGCACTTACCACAAGCGGCTCCTTAAGAGTGTATTCTCTTAGACTCCTGGCACCCCAGATCGAACCTAAACCCACAATCCCTAGCATTGGCGATTCAGTGATAGAACTCTTGCCTGCCATGCAGAGGAGCGGGATGGCTCAGTGGTTAGGAGCACTGACGGATGTCCCATAAGTATGCACTATAAAGTATACACTAGCTAATACACATTTTTGTACCTGGTATTGCAAACAGTGGAACTCTGTCCTGTACCTGGAAAAGTGGGCGCAATGACCAAGTTTTAGTTTCCAAACTTAAGTAAAAAACCAGGCAGTTTTGTAGTCATTTTGGCAGCAGCCTGATGACTGTGTCCTCGGACAGGGACTGCTAATCTTTTTAGGTACAGTCATGCTAATGACACCCATTGAGCCAGGCTCTGTTCCAGGTCCCGTCTCAGCACCACGGCAGCCCCACCATCTCACACGATACTCTGTTTGGTAACGCTGTTCATGTGCATACTCCGCATTGCCAACTACCTGTTGCAATCACTGGCACTCTGAACAGGTCTTCACACGAAGAGAGAGCCCTTTGCTTTAGCTCAGTCTGAGAAAGCATTTCTGTGCCTCTGGACAGAAGGATGAGTCTGAGGATAGATATTTCCAGCCCAAACATTCAGAGTCCCAGGGCTGGCTGGGAAACAGAGATTCATCTCACCTTGACCCCCGCCAGCCTGGCCCGAGCCCTCTGCCTCAACTCCTCTAAACTCAGATGTCCACCACCTCCAGAGTCATTTTTCAGTGTGAGGGATCGAATCCATGGCTCCTGTGGTTTGGAAGGCTCCTGGTCACCCAGCTATGTCCTCCACCCCGTGTTTATTGTTTTGATTATAACTGTTCAAGAGTTTTTTGTTTTGTTTTTGTTTGTTTTTGCATCAAGAGAGAGTCTCCCTTTCTGAAGGTCCCACCCACGGACGTCAGTTTGGCCACTGTGGGACAACTGAACAGGTAGCGTTCCCTCCCTAGAGCCCAGATCCTCCCTGTCTGTGTGAGAAGTCACCTGCAGTGGGTTTGCTCATCTTAATCACTTTTCAGCAGGCTGTAAACCTAGAACAGAAGGTTTTCCTGGACCTGAGCATCAATTAGTAAAGTAAATCAGGGCCAATTAAATAAAGGTTAAACACAGGCCAAGAAAGAAATCACTTGCAAAAAGTACTTACACAACCCTCCCAAAGGGAGGCTCTTCTCCCAGACACTGCACAGGTGAGGTCCCCAAACCTACTAAGAGGAGCACCCTACCATGGGGTGTCACCAGTTGGTGGGCCCAGTCTCTGCAGGGCCTGTCTGCCCCCCATGGAGTCAGGGCATCTGACAGCTGTCCCCTCCGGGAAGCAATGTTCCTTAAGGCAGCAACTGAGTCTCTGTAACCACTGTCCATCACTGCCTCTCTCTCGGGAATAGAAGTAAGATGTCGTAGGAGAGGCTACTCCTCGGGAAGGCAGGTGGACAGTGTCCAGAGGCATGAGGCAATCTGTTTGCCTTCCTCTATTATTATTATTATTATTATTATTATTATTATTATTATTATTATTATTTTGTAATTGAAAGGGGCATCTGAGCTGGGGCTGTTTGGGTCCTTTTTTTGTTGGGCTGTTTTTTCTTCGTTTATTTAAGGAAGAAAGCAGCTTAAGACAGAAACATAAAAGATGACATAGTCAGGTGTGGTGACTCACTCCTGTGACCTCAGCACCAGAGAGGCTGCGGCAGGAGGATTACCGTGATCTTGAGCCCACCCTGGGCTGCAGAGTGAGACCCTGTCTCACAAATGCGTGAGTGAATAAAGATGGGGACCAAGTCTTGGTGGGATGCTCCTGGAGGCCCACAGTGTCAGTCACTTCCAAAGTCACAGGTCCATCCTCTGGGCCTATTTCAACTCCTCAGGCTCCTCAGTTGTTGGGGAGGCCCAGAAGATCTCGGTTACAGTAATAAAACTGGCGATGCACAGAGAGTTGTCAGTGGGGGTCAACGGTAGAGCACTTTCCTAGCCTGTGCTAAGACCTGGGTTCTAAACCAGCCCCAGTTGGTGAGGAGGGACAGAGAGTGTTCAGAGGTCTTATCTTCACAACAGTAAGATAGGGCACTGCCCCCCTCCCGCCCCCCTTCCTCCACCCTCTCCTTCACTTTTTTTTTTTTTTTTTTTTTTTTTTGGTTTTTCGAGACAGGGTTTCTCTGTGTAGCTTTGCGCCTTTCCTGGAACTCACTTGGTAGCCCAGGCTGGCCTCGAACTCACAGAGATCCACCTGGCTCTGCCTCCCGAGTGCTGGGATTAAAGGCGTGCGCCACCACCGCCCGGCCTCTCCTTCTCTTCTTATCTTGAAGTACTTGGTATGGAGCCCATGGCCTCAAGTGTCCTAAGCAAGTATTCTACCACTGAGTTACATCCTAGCCCCCAATTAACAAATGAAAGTTTTTTGTCTGTTTTGGAGTCTTACTATATAGCACATGGTGGCCTTGAACTTGCAATTCTCCTGCCTCGGCTTCCCAAATGCTGGGATTACAGATATGCACCACCATGCCTGGCTCCAAAATCAGGTCTATAAACCCCACTGTTGGGTCCCAGAAGGAAGCTTCTTCTCTGGGGTGCACAACTAACCCCAAATCTCCCAAGCCTCAGTGAGAGTTGCTGAGCCTAGGTGACCATGAACTTGAGGAGTCCAGATGTAGACAGACCCTTCATACAGATGCAGAGGCCATTGATCTGGGGTCAGTATTGTTCTTGTGCCTCCTAGGAGGTCTTGACAATGGACCCTGTGGGACCCCTGGGTTAGACAGCTAGCAGGCCTTTTATGTTGGACCTCTACCAATTACAGGCACTCACTATTCTGGACTTCGACTCGGTTATCGAACTGCTTACACACTGGTGTGTGTCCCTGGAACACCGAGGCTGACATTTGTCTTTCAGTCATTTGGCAAGTGAACCTGAAGTGTGCTGTGTTAGACCCCTTCACTCCACCCAGCCCCGTTCTTCCCATGGTCCTCTCCTCTGCTGGGTTTCTGAGTGTCAAGACAACTGAGCTGCCTGACTGTTGGTCTTTTTCACACAAGTTCCTCATCTGGGCAGGTTTTATGTCAACTTGACACAGGCTAGAGTAATTTTGGAAGAGGGAACTTCAGTTGAGGAAAATGCCCTCACCAGGCTGGCCTGTGGGCTAACCTTTGGTACATTTTCTTGGTTGATGATTGATGTAGGTGGGCCCATCCCACAAGGGGTGGGGCCACCTCTGGGCTGGTGGTTCCAGATGATACATGAGAGCATGCTGGATAAGCCATAAAGAGGAAGCCAGTAAGCAGCATCCTCCACGACCTCTACATCAGTTCCTGCCTGGACTGAGTTCCTGCCCTGACTTCCTTCAGTGATGGACTGTGACTCGGAAGTGGGGATGAAATCAACCCTTTCTTTTCCAGGTTGCTTATGGTCATGGCGTTTATTCACAACAGCAGAAGCCCTCACTGAGACACCGATCTGTCCATTTCTGGACACTCTTTCTGCCTGATCGGCCCTCACACCCTGCGAGCTGCCCAGACCTCTAGTTAGTTTGCGCTCAGTGTATGGCTGTTAAATACAGATATTCACTCACTCATCAAACGTTTTCACGGTGCTTTCTCTTTGCCAGGCTTGGTTGTTGACACCAGGGCTTTGAAGAAGGTAAGGCAAGTGAGGAGTCCAAGGTACAAAATTTAAGAAGACATTTGCTCCAAGGTCACGTGATGCAAGTTCAGGGCCTGCCCATGAGGCCTCCTCAGCTTCAGTACCCTAGGCATTTGTAGGGTCATCTGTTTGTGTGTGATCTCCCTTCCCATCCGGGCTGAACAGCCTCATTCGATACTGCCCCTTCCTCCCCTTCCAGCCCCACATCCACAAGCACTCTGCCTAGTCCAATGTTTTCTGTGAACTTGCCCCTGCCCAGCTGCCTGGGAATCCCAGGGGGCACTTGTTTTAAATGCAGCTTCCCTAGTCCCACCTAGTGAGTCTGCTTCTTGGAAGATGGAACTCAACTGCAGGTATCACTTACAAAACTTGGGGAGGGGCTGCAGCAGAGGCGCCAGCCCACTGGAATGCTGACCAGTACTAGAAGAAGATGGGTAGAGGTGGGAAGGGCCTTCCTGTGCTGCTGTGGGACGTGCTCTATGCTGTGAATGTGTTGCTCTGATTGGTTAATACATAAAATGCTGATTGGCCAGTAGCCAGGCAGGAAGTATAGGCGGGACAAGGAGAGAGGAGAATGCAGGGAACAGGAAGGCTGAGTCGGGAGACACTGCCAGCCGCCGCCAGGACAAGCAACGTGTAAAGTACCGGTAAGCCACGTGCCATGTGGCAAGGTATAGACTTATAGAAATGGGTTAATTTAAGATATAAGAACTAGATAGCAAGAAGCCTGCCACGGCCATACAGTTTATAAGTAATATAAGTCTCTGTGTGTGTTTACTTGGCTGCGGTACTGGCGGATGAGAGAGATTTGTCCTGACCGTGGGCCAGGCAGGACCAGGAAGACTTCGGCCACACTGTGCGTCGTCATAACTCTCTCTGTGAGGACAGAACAAGGAGGCACAGGAGGGGCTGTCTGTGCGGGCACACGCTCACCTCTGTAGGAAAGTGCCATTCAGCATGGCCTTGGACCTTAGCTGGGCCTGTCAATGTGGCTTCTGGGCCCTTCCTCATCCTCCTCTCCCTCTTCCCACATCTCCTGCACTGTTTGCCCGAGGAGCCGGAGGTGGCGCCGTCCACAGCCTTGCAGCAGGGTGCAGCTCTCTGTAGAGTGGGTGGGAAGGTGGGTGTGTCTGCGAGCAGCGGGGACAAACAAGACCGATGGGAGGATCTCTAAATCTGTTCACCTTGACCTCCAAGTCAGGTACCTGCCTTTTTCACTTGCTTCATACGGTATCCCACATAGATGCCCATACACTTTGGGGTGTCAGACACACGCTGATTAGTGATGATCACTGGAATGGGACGAATCAATTTCGTGAGTCACCAGCAAACCCAGCTTGCAGGGTGGGGCATACCTCTGATTTCCCAACTCTTCATTCCCGTGGCAGTATGGGCGTGAGAGCCTGCTGGCTGGCCATCCACACCCAGCATCTCACCGGAGAGCTTGTGCGCTGGCCGCACATCGACGCAGCCCGCTCTGAGAATCTGGGAAGAGCTGTGACAGCAAGGCAGAGAACAGCAGATTCAGAGTCTGGCTCCTGAGGTAATGCGGGGCAACCTCAGCACCCAGGTCCTTGTCTCAGGTCTCCCCACAGCTATTGGTGGAGGACCTCCACAGCGGGCTGTTCAAGCTGAATTAACTGTCACTTGTTCCGTAGCGAGGAGAGAAGTTTCCAAGCTTTCCTATGCCCCAGTATCACCCGTTGAGGTTTTAAAAACAGATGCCCACCCTGTGCCCCTAAGAAAGGAGGTCTGGCAACTATTCTTTTCTGAAAGCCATTTCTGAAAATTCACACACACACACACACACACACACACACACACACACGTCTGAGAGTTTCTGGTTCATGCGTCTAGGACCTTGTGTGTGTGTGTGTGTGTGTGTGTGTGTGTGTATGTGTGTGTGTGTGTGTGTGTTTCTCCGTTAAGTCGGGGTTCTCGGTCCACACCAGTGACTACTTCAAATATAAGGGTCGAACCCTTCAGCTTGGCGCACTGGATGACCACTCCCTGGATGGTTCTCGGTGAAGAGGGGCCGGAAGGCAAACTCACACATGATTTGGAAAGCTGAAGTGAAGCAGTTTCTCTTCCTCTCTGAAGGTGATCCAGGTTAATGAGGTGACATCAGAGGTTCATCAGGTTGCAACTTGTCCGTCTCTTATTGGTGCCTCCAGCTCTTCCTAAGTGCTGATTCCAGGGCCCGAGCACCTCAGGGCCACACTCAGGTAGTATTTCTGCCCACACTGGACCCAGCTCCTCAGGACCGACCCTCAGCCTCCCTCTGTGGTCCTTCCACAGAGTCAGGTGTGCTCAGCAGTCATACTGCCTGCCTGCTGGCTCCTTCTCCAGTCCTGCCCTTCCTCTCGGGCCTTCCACCCAGCGCCTCCACCAGCTGCATAAAATCCCACCCGTGAGGACTCAAGAGGGCTCTGCTTCCCTGAACCCCAGCTGACCAGAAGAGAAGTATCCCCCATGTCTTAACACAGCAACACATAGGAGCTCACTTTCTATTTGGAGCCAAAGAAATGGCCACAGGATATTAGGAAGTGTGAAAACCACAGGGCAGTGAACAGGCAACCGAGTCAGTTTTACGTCCCACAATTACAGGAAAATGGAAAAAAACAGTCATAGTAATTCACGACTGTAACCCCAGGCAGAGGCAGGAGGATTGCTATGAGTTTAGGTCAGCCTGGGCTATATTGTGAGTTCCAAGCTAGCCTGGGCTACAGAGGAAGCATACAAAAAAGAAAAAAGAAAAAAAAAAACCAAACAAGCAAAAAAACTTAAAGAAAGAAAAGGATGTGGGGGGAGACAGGAGGGGAGAAAGAAGCCATGGTTCCTTCCCCAAGTTCTCTGATGGCAGATTCAGCAGTTTGGGCAAAAGCAGTAAAAACCACCTTCTCTTTTGTCTACTCCTGCCTTTCCTGTAGGCCAGGTCCTGCACCATGACCTGCCCAACGGGCCGTGGCAGCGTTAGGTACGGGTTAGGTACGTACTGGGTATATATGCTTCTTGTCTAGCCCATTCAACCTTCTCACTTTAGTACCCAGCCTGCAACTTCCTCTCAGTGTGCTCAAGCACACACCACTTGTAAGGCAACCCCATCCAAATGTTCCAGCGAGGGACCCGAATTCGTTGGCTCTATGTGCCATTTTCCCCTGCCCCAGAGCCGTGGGCAGCCATGCTTTGCTGCCCACCGTGTGAACCGGCTCTGCTGGGTGCCTCTTCGCTGCTAGGCTCTAGAGTTACTGTGTGTTATGTATCTCTACCCACCAGACAGCGAGCACATTTAGAACGGAGTCCCTGACCCGGCCACCTTTGGATCCCTGATGGCCAGCACTGCACCTGGCACAGGGAAGAATGCAGTAAATATTTGTGAAATGATTGAGGGAGCCATGCAGAGGTCACATCTGGTTTGTTAGAACCCTTGATCATATTTCTACCTTCGTGTGTGTGTGTGTGTGTGTGTGTGTGTGTGTGTGTGTGTGTTTGAGAGAGAGACTGAATGCCAGTGACCACCCAGGATCAGCTTGGTTTGAGGTGCCCTGAGGTGTGATGGATATCATCTGGTCACAGACCACGTTAAGTTTGATGAACATGTATCACAAGAGTCCACCTCAGTCTTTCATAAACTGTCTCAAGCCCAGGGAGTTGTCATACCACAGAGTCTCTGCCCCCTCGGGGTAGCCTCTGAGAGCCATCCTCCTGTCCTAGGCCCACTGAAGCGTTGTCAGTATTGGGGTTTATGGGAAGCCCTTATCAAAGAAAACCAATATTGCAGTGGAAACCGACTTGTAAATCGTTGGTACCATGTTCATGAAACTTGAGTAAGCAACAATTAAGCTCATACACTATACCCCCCAGCTCACTGGAAAAATAAACCAACACCAATGCCACCAATTCCAGATGGAGTTTGTGTGGGTCCTTATCCCTAGAGACTGCCTGCACCCGCTCCGGGGTAGTTGGGGGCTCCACATCCTGGCCATCTCCCAAACTTGGCCCTCTGCCGCAGTGAACCTCTGGCATGCTGTTAGGCCAGGCCCTGATGCAATGGATGTGGGTGACCAGAGGCAGCCATGAAACTTTCTGCTCCACTTCTGCCTCTGACGAACCACGTGACTGGGGGGCAGGTCAATGTGTTTGAGCCTCCATTTCCTCATCTGTGAAAGGGGTTGGAGGAGTAATTGTTAGCTGTGTGCACACCTCTCCTGGGGACACTGGGAACAGGAAATCAAACTGGACCATGCGAAGGCGCTTCAGGTGAGGTTGGGAAGAGTTGCCCCAGCCTGAGAAGCCAGTCCTCTCTGAGGGTGTCTGCGGTTACGTGTGATGACACAGACATGGAGGACCAGCAGGTTCCAGCTTGTCCCTGATCTTCTCTACGACACCCCCAGCTCCTCCTTCTGATTAATGAAGCCACAGCCACAGCAGCCCCGGGCCCACATCCAGATTCTGTGTGGCATTTGCATGTAGTCCGGACTCACATAGGTCACAGACCGTCCAAGATGTTCCCATGGCTTCTCACAACAGGCTAATCTACAATATAACAGTGGAATGTTTAGAGAAATGTTTGTGGAATGAATAGGTGTGAAAACAGCTATCTTACTCTCCTGGGAGTGGAGAGGGACTGAAGTCAGCTACGGGGCACTGAAGGGGCTTCAGACGCAAAGAGAGAGTCTAGGGCTCCGACAAGGTGCAGTTGTGGCACACTGTAACTGTTGCTGTGTGTTGATCAGTCTTGTGTACATGTTAAACAACTCATGAAAGCACTTTAAATATTAATGTGAGGCTGAAATGTAGCTCTGTGGGACAGTACATGTTTAGTATTTTCAGGGAACCCGGTTCAAATCCCAGCACCTCCCTAATAAAGAGAGAAAAAGCCTCATCAAAGGAAGACAGCGGTGACTTCTGAGCTCCTGCTGCTCTAGCACCAAGCTGCTCCAAGCAGTCTCCCCATCCACGGAGGTCTTCTGTTAGCACCACGCTGCTCCAAGCGGTCTCCCCGTCCACGGAGGTCTTCTGTTAGCACCACGCTGCTCCAAGCGGTCTCCCCATCCACGGAGGTCTTCTGTTAGCACCACGCTGCTCCAAGTGGTCTCCCCATCCACGGAGGTCTTCTGTTAGCACCAAGCTGCTCCAAGTGGTCTCCCCGTCCACGGAGGTCTTCTGTTAGCACCACCTGCTCCAAGCAGTCTCCCCGTCCACGGAGGTCTTCTGTTAGCACCACGCTGCTCCAAGTGGTCTCCCCATCCACAGAAGTCTTCTGTTGGCACCACATACTTCTGGGGTTGGAGGCAGACATGGAAAATAGGGAAATCTGAAACCAAAGCTTGGCAAAGACTCCCTTTGAAAAGAGAGAGGGAGTGTGCTCAGTTTTTAGTTTGGATCCCCTGTCTGTCAACTAAGGTCACCCATGCACCTGGTCCCCCGAAGCTCTGGTTGGACATCATGTCCTTGCCTGTGCAGTGTCCTCTGTCTCCCTTCACCTTACTGAATCTTACTCATCTTTCCAGACCTAACCCAGATGCCATCCTTTCGGTTTCTCTGAGTCACCACGCTGCATGGCAAGGTGTTGCTCTGCCTGCGCACACCTGTGACGGTGCTCCTAGACTGAGCGTGGTTTTGTTTTCCAGGGAGACACTGGGCAGGATCTGGAGGCGTTTTTAACTGATTCGACAGAGGCCAGACACCCCAGATGCACAGCCCAGCCACCCACACCAAGGAGTTATCTGACCTTGGGTCTCACTGAGACCCACGATCATCCTGAGCAGTGGCCTGTTGATTCAGCCTTTAGTCCCCCACATTGTGCTCACAGCTGAGGACCATATGTCCTTCTCCCAGATGTTCTTATCTGAACTTTGCAGCTGCCCCATCCACTCCATCAAGTGTCATAAGGTGCATCAGGAGCTAAGGTGAACACAGCTAAGGCTTCTGCTCTCAAGGAGCCTTGTAACCAAATAGAGGAAAAGGTCATGAGGAAACCTAATTATTCACAAAGTAGATAGAAAACAAGAGACATGACAAGCCAGAAGGCTTTGGGAGAGCCGATTATTGGGCTGAACCAAAATGAAGTTCTCGACATCCTGCCTTTTTGATTGGAAAACTCTAATTTTATGCAATTCACCCCAAATGTGGCTTAGCCGTTTTGGCCTGGGTTGGGGGCAGCGATTAACGTCATAGAAGAGGGGATCCTGGGAAATAAATTCCCAGTCCTGCCTTACCCCTGCATGCTCCCTGACTCCTGGTATTCCACCCTCCTACCCTCACCCCCGCCACAGCTCCTGCAAGACAACCTTGCATGTCTAAGGCCTTAGCTGGTTTTGTTGAGTGGGCTACAGTATGCACAGTATGTCCAGGTGGGTAGTATGTGACTGTACTTCAGTCTCTGGAGAACCTAAAAAGAACACTGCTATACAGGCAGAAAATTAGACATGATTTCTTGATGGCGACCCGTGTAGAGAAATGAGATCTCCTCAAACCAGCAGAGGCCATAGCTTCTAGAAACTGTCGGGAGCTCAAGGCCCGAAACATAGTTGGTGGCCACCTGTGTGGTCACATGCCCCTGGTGTATAGGGCAGCCTCACACACACCCCACCCACAAGCCGTGGCCACTTACTTACCTCGTGTTCTGGGCAGTAGAAGATAAACATTTCAAAGCTGGACTTAGAACTTGGCTCAGTCTTGCTTTTAATCATGTGAAAGCCAGAATAATTCCAAAAAATGAACTACTTAGAAAGGTCAAACGTGGGCAGGTCTGATAAGAGGTCTGGCTCCACACAGCCATCCACACTCAGGGAAGAGTTGCTGCCGTGTGGATGTCGCTGGTGGCGGCACAGAGTCTGCTGCTGAACGGGGTGAGCAGCTTGGACACAGGGCAGCAGCGCCTCCCCATGCACACCCCCCCGCAGCCCCCGCCCCCCCACCCCCCCACCCCCTCCCCACCCTCGCTTGAAGACTAGAGGAAGATAAGCACAGGTTGGTCACAGAGGTCCAAACAGCTGCCAGTTGGCCCATGCAGCGACATTGGATGTAAGCACCAGGAAAGCATGCTTCACTGTGCTTCTTTCTAGGGGACCCCTGTGCATACAGGCAGCCCCTGTCCTTCCAAATAAAGCAGTGACCTCTCAGGACATTTGTGTGAGTGAATGGTAGTGAGTGTTTGAATGTTGTCCTAACCGGACGTGAGTGTCAGAACTGTGTACTAAACAGTTGCCCTAAAACTCTGGATGCCCGCACAAAGTGGTAAGTGTTGCTTTTATATAGGAGTTTGGGATATTTCTTCCATGGAGCCCACCCTTTGGAGTTCTTTTCTCACAACACCTTAATAATTTGCTCTACTTATGAAAAGGAATCCATAGATGTAAATTCTCTTGCTATTTCATAACGGCATACATATCCATATTAACATTGTCCTGTGGGAGGAAAGGTGTGGAAATTTGGCTGGTGTTTGTGGACTCTGATTATTTGACATTTATCTGGAAGTGGAGTGACAGTGGGGTGTCTACCGTTTCCCCAGGGGAGTGGCCACTCCGCCTCTGAAGTCACACAACTTTCTAGGGCTTAAGGGCAGGGGCAATGGTAATGAAATCCAGGGTTTCACACGTGATAGGCGAGTGATCCATAAGGAGTCACACCCACCCAAGCCCCAGAACTTGTCACTGTGAATTTACTGTGCTTCAGATCCTAATCTGGGTATGAGAGCTTATACCTGTAATCCCAACTGTGGTGGTTTGAAAGAAAATGGCCACCAAAGGGAGTGGCAGTATTAAGAGGTGTGACCTTGTTGGAGGAGGTGTGACTTTGTTGGAGGAGGTATGTCACTGTGGGGGTGGGCTTTGAGGTCTCCTATGTTCAAGGTACACCCAGTGACACAGTGCATTTCCTATTGCTTTTGGATCAAGACGTAGAACTCTCAGCTCCTTCTCCAGCACCATGTCTGCCTGCATGCCGCCATGTCCCACCATGATGATAATGAACTAAACTGTAAGCCACCCCCAATTAAATGTTTTCCTTTATAAGAGTTGCCATGGTCATCTTCACAGCAATAGAAACCCTAACTAAGACACCATCTCTTGAGAGAATGAGACAGGAGGATGGCCCCGAGTTTGAGGCCAGCCTGAGCTACATAGTACATTTTAGGCCAATCTGGGCAACAGAGTGAGACACTGTCTCAGAAGAACAGAGTAGGGGGCTGGAGATGGCTCCGTGGCTAAGAGCACTGGCTGCTCTTACAGAGGACCTTGGTTTGGTTCCCAGAACCCACTTGTTAGCTCACAACAACCCGTAACTCCAGTTTCGGGGAACCCCATGCTCCCTTCTGACTTCTGTGAGCACTGCACACACATGGTATAATACATGTAACCAAGCAGACGCTAATGCACATAAACCAAAGAAATCAATATGAAGAAAAACTTAAAAGACCAGAACACAGCAACAAAAGTCAGCTCAAATGTGGTGCTGTGACTGTGGCGGCTGCTGGGCCAGTCAGCTCTGCACACGGCTTCCCACCTGCCAGTCTTTCCACTGAGGGTGCTGTTGTTGATCTAGGCACTACCAGCTTGTCATCAGTTTAATGTATATAAAATTGAATTGAGTCATTAATAAGAAAAACTTCATTTTTAATTGAATTTTTTTATATAATATATTCTGATCACAATCCCTTCCAACTCTTCCCAGATCCTTCCCACCTCGCCACTCAGCTCCACATCCTTTCTCTCTCTCCTCTAAAATGGAAAACTTCATTTAAGTTGTATTTTTCTTTGGTGTAACTATGATAACTCTTAACTCAACTGGAGCATCAGCTCTCGGCAATTTATATAAAGCCACCAGTAACTAACTTTAGGGCAAAGACTCTACCAAAGAGTATGGCAGTGTTGAATGACCATACCCCCAGCATCATATCTAGCTGCCATATGTGTGTGTGTGTATATGCACACATGTGTATATGTGCATGTGTGTGTGTGCACGTGTGCACATGTGTATATATATGTGTGTGTGTGTGTGCATGCACACATGTGTGTATATGTGTGTGTATGCACACATGTGTATATGTGTATGTGTGTGTGTGTTTAAGTATTAATAGCTAGCTGTGGTGGTACATGCCTGTTGTCCCATCCCTGCACTTGGGGAGCAGAAGCAGGAGATCAGAAGTTCAAGGTCACCCTAAGTTACATAGCAAGTTTGAGCATAGTCTGGACTCCATGAGACCCTGGCTAAAAAAAGATAAAGCCAACCTCACTGCCCCCAAGTGTACCAGGGTTAACGTAAATATATAAGATCTTTTGTATGTGGTTTTGCGTACAAAAGCTAGTGAAGTCTTCTCTAAGTCCTGGGGGAGGGGGACAAGCAAGTAACAGCAACAAAGCTGTTCTGTCACAGAGTGGGTCTGAGGCATGACCTGCGGTCTCAGCACTGGGGAGGATGGCGGAGGAAGACTGTGGTTTCTGAGGACAACTTGAGTGCTGTGGGATGTCTTTCTGTGCGCTGTGAATATGTGTTGCTCTGATTGGTTGATAAATAAAGCCGTTTGGCCTATGGCAAGGCAGGTTATAGCTAGGTGGGAAATTGAAGAGATAGAGAAAAAAGAAAGGCAGGGGCAGGAGAGATGCCATCCCACCATCCAGGGAGCAGCATGTAGTGGCACACAGGTAAAGCCACGGAACACGTGGCGACATATAGATTAATAGAAATGGGCTGAGTTCAGTTATAAGAACTAGCTAGCAAGAAAACTGAGCCATAAGCCATGGCCATGCAATTCGTAATTGATATAAGCCTCTGTGTGTTTACTTGGGTCTGAGCAGCTGCAGGACCGAGCAAGACACAGGAAAACCTCCAGCTACACTTGAGCTATATAACAAACAAGACTGTGTATAACTAAATAATAACGAATTTACAGCAGTTCATATCTACTTAGTAAGTGCCAGGAACTGAGCAGGGCAGCTGGTCCCTGTGGCGGCTGGGTCCATAAGTGTGCCATCACTTCCACCTGGGCTGTTAGAACTGTATTTGTATCAACTTCATATAAGATTCTACTTAGTCAAAAACAAACCACAACCACACTAAGATGGGCTGCAGGAGGGAGAATAGGAACAAAGTAAAATGATACACCTTTGAAAAATACCACAGTGGAACCCGGGAGTTTGTATGCGGAAATAAAAAAACAGTAACACCGCAGCATTGATTTTAGTTCCCTCAGCTTTATGGTCCCGTCGACACCTTTGCTCAGAAGTTATCAATTCTCATCACAGAGGAACTGGATGGGTTCTCCATTTAAAGGGCCTAGATTTAAAGCTGGGTCTAATTTTATTGGCATTTGAGTTAATCATGCAAACTCCCTGAGCCTGAATTTCCTAATTCATAAACTAGGAAAAAATACTCTCTCTCTCTCTCTCTCTCTCTCTCTCTCTCTCTCTCTCTCTCTCTCTCTCTCTTCTCTCTCCCTTTCTCTCTCTGTCTCTCTCTGTCACACACACACACACACACACACACACACACACACACAACGAGAATCTAGTAAGATCATGGTAGGAACATGTCAGAACTATTACATTGTGTTCTGTAGCAAACCTAGGGATCATTTGATTAGAGGGATATTAGAGGTCATTTGGTCCAAATGTTATATTGTCAAGACAGTAAGGCTCCTCAAGAATAAGCATGAAGGCTGGGTTGTAGCTCAGTGGTGGAAGCTGCGTACACATGAGTGCATGAAGAGACCAGAGGAGGATTCTGGGTGGTTATTATATCACTGATCTCCCTAGACCCACTCCCCCCCGCCCCGTCCCACACCCCACCTCCCCTGCCTTCCCTCCCACAATGGCTTTTTTTTTTTTGTTAAGGCATGAGTGCTCGGGATCCAACTTCAGGACCTCAGGTCACAGCAAGTGTTCTTACCACTAAGCCACCTCCCCAGCCTCCTGAACTGGTTCTCTTCTGTCCGCTTTCACTGGCATCACTGCAGACAAAATGCAAGTGCTCTTCCACACAGGGACTACAGCACTGACCTGTTAAATGGTCTCTTCAGGGCTGATTTCCAACCCCACCCCACTCCCTTTTCCCCACCACGGTCAGAGTCATCTTTGTGAAAACAAAACAAATCATGTGATGCTCTGGACCCTCCTTCGCAAAAGCGGTCATGATTTCCGTGTTCAGACACACATGTAGTGTTCAACTTTTGGACAGACCCCGGGGTACAATATATCCTGGAAAAATCTTAAAAGAAATTAAGACCTGAAAACAATAAAACATCGTCCAAAGGGCCCTAATTCAAGTAAAATTGGGGGCTCAGAAAGGCAAACAGAGGGTGGGCTGGCAAAGCTCATAACGCATCTTATCGTCTGGGAGAGACTCCGAATGCTATCTGCAGATCAAGCCTTGTCCAGATCGGGCTTTCAGACCACAGAGGCTGGGGTCGGGGAGGGGACGGTGGTCAGCATTCCCGCCCGGAGCTTATGTTTATAGTCATTGCACCCTCCCGATATGGACCTTCGAGACTTCAAGGCTTATGCCTCACCTACACCCAAAGAGGTTTCTGCTAAGCAGGTGGGAGAGCATTGCATCAGACAGACTTACAGAGTTATCTGCCTCCTAAACGGTTTTTAATTCTCAGGCTCACTTTTCTCTTCCACAGCTCCTGAGTCATTTCTCTGTTTTTAGGCAGGGTGCCCAACACCTAATGGTTCCTAATTCCTCTTCCTTTTCAGGAAGTGCACATCTCGTCTGTAGGGCATATCCGTCAACTGGCTGAGCTCTTTCCAGGGGAGCTGGTTTGGGAGGTGGATGGAACAGGGGCAGAGCCTCCACATGTGAAATCCCAGGCTTCAGAGCAGGCGTGTGGGCGGCTGTAGCTCAGTTGGTAGAGTATTTTCCTAGCATGAATGAACCCCTTGTTTTGACCCCCAGCTCCGTATAAACCAGGACTGGGGGCACACACCTGCAGTCCCCGCACAGGAGGTGACTGGGGCACAGACCTGCAGTCCCCGCACAGGAGGTGACTGGGGGCACACTCCTGCAGTCCCCGCACAGGAGGTGACTGGGGGCACACTCCTGCAGTCCCAACAAGAGGTGACTGGGGGCACAGACCTGCAGTCCCAACAGGAGGTGACTGGGGGCACACTCCTGCAGTCCCAGGACAGGAGGTGACTGGGGGCACAGACCTGTAGTCCCAACAAGAGGTGACTGGGGGCACAGACCTGCAGTCCCCGCACAGGAGGTGACTGGGGCACAGACCTGCAGTCCCCGCACAGGAGGTGACTGGGGCACAGACCTGCAGTCCCCGCACAGGAGGTGACTGGGGCACAGACCTGCAGTCCCCGCACAGGAGGTGACTGGGGCACAGACCTGCAGTCCCAGGACAGGAGGTGACTGGAGCACACTCCTGCAGTCCCCGCACAGGAGGTGACTGGGGGCACACTCCTGCAGTCCCAACAAGAGGTGACTGGGGGCACAGACCTGCAGTCCCAACAAGAGGTGACTGGGGGCACAGACCTGCAATCCCAGGACAGGAGGTGACTGGGGGCACACTCCTGCAGTCCCAGCACAGGAGGTGACTGAGGCCACACTCCTGCAGTCCCAGCACAGGAGGTGACTGGGGCGCAGACCTGCAGTCCCAGCACAAGAGGTCTAAGCAGGAAGGAAAGAAGTCTCAGACCGTGGCCCTGCAAGGCAGCTCAATTGTGAAAGGCACCTGACAACCCGAGTTTGATCTCAGAACCCACGTGGTGGAAAGAGGATCCACTCCCTCACATTGTCTGCAGGGCGATGGGCCTTTAATCCGAGCCCTCGAGAGGCAGAGGCAGGCAGATTTCTGTGAGTTCGAGACCAGCCTGAGTGAGTTCTACAGAGTGAGTTCCAAGAAAGCCAGGACTAAAAGAGAAACCCTGTCTTGAAAAAACAAACAAACAAACAAAACAAAAGTTTAAAAAAAATTGTCTTCACCATGCCCCCCAGCTGCTTCTAACAGTTACTCCTGGGAGGAAGTCAGCAAAAAGCTAAGCCAGGACTTGGAAGGTCTGACTAAAGCCCTCGTGCTTGAGAAGAGAGGCCCAATAACACCTATAATCCCAGCATTTGGGAGGTGGGGGCAAAAGGATCACGTCAAGGCCCATCTCATAGTGAATCCATATCATAGTGAGTCCAGAGCCATCCAGCCTTAAGACCTGTCTTAAAAAAACAAAACAAACAACCAAACCAAATTTTTGCATGTTATTTAATTGCAAGAAATGAAACAACTAGAACTCACCTAAGCAAAACAGAAGTAGAAATAGCCATGTTATGGTTGTGTGGTGGAGAATTTGAGCAAGAGGTGAATGATCCGCAAAGGCAGAGGCAGCCCCTGCACTCCAGTGCTCCTGTGCCAAGACAGGAGGTAGAGACGGATGGAGCCCCGGAAGCCTGTGAGATGGTTGGCCTGGCATACCTGGCAGAGAACAGGACAGAATACAGATGTATTTGGTATTTTTAGACAGGGTCATGACTGTTTAGTCTTAGCTAGCTTAGGATTTTCAATGTAGAACTTTCTGGACTTACAGCAATCCTTCTGCCTCTGCCTTCTGAGTGCTGGTATTACAGGTGTGTACCACCATTCCCAGCTTTTTTTTTTTTTAATTAAACTTTCTCATACAATATATTTTGATCATGTTTTTGCCTCCCCAACTCCTCCCAGATCTTTCCCACTTCCCTACCCACCCAATATGTTCTCTCTCTTTCCTTCTCTCTAAAAATAAACCCACAAAACTATAAAAACAAAAATTAAAACAAACAAAAAACCCTGATAAGATTAAAAAAATGCCAAAATGAATCATTAGTCCTCCTTACACACACACACACACACACACACACACACACACACACACACACACACCACACGTGCGCGCGCACATTCATTTTGTGTTGGTCAACTATTCCTGGGCATGGGGCCTTCCCTAGAGTGTGGTTACTGTACCCAGTGACACTCCATTGGAGAAAACTGATTTCTTCTTAGCCCACAGGTATCAGTTGCAAATAACTTCTTGGTTAAGGGTGGGATCCTGTGTCCACTTCCCCTCTCAGTGCTGGGACTCGTGGCTTGAACCTGTGTAAGTCTCTGTGTATCGCTACAATCTCTGTGAGTTCACATGCACATCAATCCTTTTATGTCTGGAAGACAATGCTTCCATGGAGTCATCCATCATCTCTGGTTCTTAAAATCTTTCTGCCTCCTGTTCCATGTAGTCCCCTGAGCCGTGAGGGGAATTTAGGATTGAGTGCTCCAATGTCTTTTACTCTGCACACTGTCCGGGTGCGGGTCTCTATGTTACTTCCCAACTACTGCCAGAAGAAGTTCTTTGGTGAGGTTGATTTATGGGTGTGGTGAGTTGAAAGAAAATGGCCCCCAAAAGGAATGGCACTGTGGAGGTGTGGCCTTGTTGGGGGAAGTGTGTCACTGTGGGGGTGGGCTTTGAGGTCTTTTTCTCAAGCTTCACTCAGTGTGACAGACAGTCCGTCAACTTCCTGTTGCTTCTGAGTCAAGATGTAGCACTCTCAGCTCCAGCACCACATCTGCCTGCACGCCACCATGCTCTCCACCATGATGATAATGGACTGAAACTGTAAGCCAGCCCCCTCAATTAAATGTTTTCATTTATAACAGTTGCCAGGTCATGGTATCTCTTCACAGCAATGAAAAGCCCTAACTAAGACAACAGGTACAGCAATATGTCACCAGGAGTCATTTTACTCTTATGTTGCTTTAGCAGAATAATAGTGGTAGGTTTTCCCCAGGCCCATGACCCATCTGGTCTCAGTTCTTGGTCACTTTAGCAGTGTCAAGTGTGGGCTCCCTCTCATGGCGTGGGTCTTAAATCCAGTTTTGAAAGTGGTTGGTGACTCCCATATCATTTGTACCAGGGTTGCACCAGCATATCTTGCAGGCAGGCTACTGTTGTAGGTTGCAGGGTTTGTAGCTGGGTGATATTAAAAGACGGAACACAAATGGATGAGAAACACTTAAAGAAGTGTTCAATATCCTTAGCCATCAAAGAAGTAAAAATTAAAAATAAACTGAAAATTTTATCTTACCAGAAGGGCTGAGATCAACAAGACATGACAGCTAATGCTGGCAAGGATGCCGGGAAAGGGGCACACTTATTCATTGCTGGAGGGCATATACCTAAAGGACTCTACACCCTACTACAGAGATACTTACTCATTCATGTTCATTGCTGCTCTATTCGGAATATCAAGAAATTGGAAACAATCTAAATGTCCATCAACTGATAAGTAGATAACGAAAGTGTGGTACATTTGCACAGCAAAATATTATTCAGCTGTTAACAAAAATATTATTCAGCTGTTAACAAAAATTAAATTGTAAAATCTGTAGGCAAATGGATGGAGTTAGGGAAAAAAATCATCCTGAGTGAAGAAACCCAAACCCCCAAAGACAAGTATTCATGTTATCTCTCAGATGTAGATGTTAGCTGTTAAGCTGTTGATATGTGTGCTACAATCTTAACAACTACAGAGCTTAGGTACCTAGTAAGGGACCAGGGCAGAGGAGAGGCTCTCCAAAGGAAGGGGAAATAGAATATAGAGTAATGGGGAGACAAGGGAAAAGCTTGAATAGGAGATTAAATGGGAAGTGGGATGGGAGGGGAGAGAACATGAGAACATGGGAAGGGACAATTAATATTAAAAGCCACTTGAAAAACCATATGGAAACCTACTACTCTAGAAGCTTCCTGAAATATATATAGAGAGATGAAAGGAATCTACACAGAGTCACCATAGACGTGGGGAGCCTCAACTATTCCCCTTATACCACTAGGTAAAACTTCCAGAGCCAAGGATGGGTTACGACTTGTTGAATTATTGGCCAAAAGGGTCCTAGGAACCCCCAAACATCACAGGTTATCTGTTGCTCTCCACAATCTGATGGTAGGGCCCCATTGATGAAAACACACAGAGAAATCAAGCTGATGTCAGCTAGAAGTTTTGTCCCTACTGACCAGTGTTCCTGGCACTCTGCATGCTACAGAGAAGAGAGGTAAACATATCTTTTAAATTATTATGTATTTCTATTTTTATGTGCATTGGTGTTTGACCTACATGTGTATCTGTGTGAAGGTGTTGGAACTCTGGAAACTGGAGTTACAGATGGTTATGAAGCTGCCATGTGGTTGTTGGGAATTGAACCCAGGTCCTCTGGAAGATCAGCCAGAGCTCCTAACCTCTGAGACATCTCTCCAGCTTTCCACATCTTTTTAAAATTAAATTTAGTAATTTTTGAGCTTTAATAACCTATACTGTGTGAACTTAAGTGCAGTTCAGAGAGAGCACAGAAACACAGTTACATATCTGTCTAGGATTGAACTGTGATCTATGAAGTAATTCTGAGAGTCCGGGCGGCAACTGCCAGGTTTGAGCTAACTGGACTGTCCTGATCCCTGGCTGGGGAAAGCAGTGTCTCAGGACATGGCCAGAAGATTTGCTCTCTAAGTTCTAACAGCATTATGGAAGTTAGATCTCAGGAAACTTAGAAGAGAAGGAAACCATTACCCATAATCCCACTAACGAAATTCTATGGCATGGAATTTTTTGTCCAGGTCTTTACTGTGGTTCTTGTCATGAGTGTTTTAGACTGTTCATAGTCTCCATAACCATGGTGTTTGGTAGAAACACAGGAAGGCTGTGCTTTATATGAAAGGAACCGACTTGGCATAAGAAGAATTCAAGTTGATACTTTTGTGTGAAAACACTGACTTGTATGAAATCCATAAACCTGATGCCATCAGCCAGTTTCCAGTGAGTGGAAATTTCCACCCACTGTTTGTCAATAGGTGATTCCTGAGCCCCAGCTGCCACATGGCCATGTCCCTCCTGCCCGCCTGCCTGTGGGATGTCAGCCCTGTCACTGGCAGGTGGGGTGTGCAGGGCACAGAAGGTACAGTGGATGGACCGGAAGGAGCTGGAGGCGATGCCAACAACCTAGATGTCTCATCGGCGGCTCCCAACCAACGGCAGGGCCACCCACCTACCGAGTGGACATTTGGCAATGTCTGGAAATAGTATTGTTTGCCACAGCCTGGGGTGGGGAAGGGATGTCGATGGCACCTAGTGAATACAGGCCTAGCAAACGGCTTAGCATCCTGGGGCACACAAGGCAGCACTGACACACACACACACACACGCACACACACACACACACACACAGACACACACACACACACACACACACACACACACACAGACACACATACACACACACACACACAGACACACACACACACGCACACACACACACACACACACACACACACACTTTCTCTGCAGGTTTCTCTTCTAAGTGACTACTCTTAGTCAGTTGGGAAGCACTTGGATTTTTGACATTCTTGGTTGGCTACCGTGATCGGAGTGGAGGCCAAGCTGAGCCAAAGGTCACTGGGTATCCACACGAAATTACTGTGCTCTGATACTGATGCAGCTGGAGTCCCGCTTGCAGGACGAACACCGTCAGTGCCGTCCTGAGCCAGACAGCTGCTCATCAGGACAGCCCCCCACACCCCTACCCCGGCCGGGCAGCAGAGTCTGTGATCACACCACCAGCCCCCCCCCTCACCCCTACCCCGGCCGGGCAGGCGAGTCTGTGATCACACCACCAGTCCCCCACTCCCCTACCCCGGCCGGGCAGCAGAGTCTGTGATCACACCACCAGCCCCCCCACATCCCTACCCCGGCCAGGCAGCAGAGTCTGTGATCACACCACCAGCCCCCACCCCCACCCCTACCCCGGCCGGGCAGGCGAGTCTGTGATCACACCACCAGCCCCCACCCCCCTACCTCGGCCGGGCAGCAGAGTCTGTGATCACACCACCAGCCCCCACCCCCCTACCCCGGCCGGGCAGCAGAGTCTGTGATCACACCACCAGCCCCCCCACATCCCTACCCCGGCCGGGCAGCAGAGTCTGTGATCACACCACCAGCCCCCACCCCACCCCTACCCCTGCCAGGCAGGCGAGTCTGTGATCACACCACCAGCTCCCCCACCCCACCCCTACCCTGGCCAGACAGGCCAGTCTGTGATCACACCACCAGCTCCCCCACCCCACCCCTACCCCAGCCAGGCAGGCAAGTCTGTGATCACACCACCAGCTCCCCCACCCCACTCCTACCCTGGCCAGACAGGCCAGTCTGTGATCACACTACCAGCTCCCCCACCCCACTCCTACCCTGGCCAGACAGGCCAGTCTGTGATCACACCACCAGCTCCCCCACCCCACCCCTACCCTGGCCAGACAGGCCAGTCTGTGATCACACCACCAGCTCCCCCACCCCACTCCTACCCTGGCCAGGCAGGCCAGTCTGTGATCACACCGCCAGCTCCCCCACCCCACCCCTACCCCAGCCAGGCAGGCCAGTCTGTGATCGCACCACCAGCCCCCCATACCCCTACCCCGGCCAGGCAGGCCAGTCTGTGATCACACCGCCAGCCCCCCACCCCACCCCTACCCCGGCCGGGCAGGCCAGTCTGTGATCACACTACCAGCTGCAGCTTGTTCCGGTGTGTCAGAGAACATCTGAGGCGCACAGCTCAGCAGTGAGGGGAAAGCCAGGCTGGTGCGAGGGGGCTGTAAATGACCCCACAACAAGCAGGGCCAGGGCACCCAGGGATTCTGGCCTTGGAGAAGAAAGAGGAGAAAGGGTACCAGGGCGGTGTGGGAACTGCGCCTGTCGCCAGGAATGTGTATCTTTGCCACTGGAAAGCCAACTGCAAAGCGAAGTGTCTTCCACCATGAGAAGAGACACGCCCCTTCTCTCATCCCACCTCAGCTCTGTCTGGAGGCCTCGTTCCATCTCTATGAAATCCTGGGTGCTTTGGGTTCCCCGAGAGCAGGGAACTTCTGGCATCTGTGCTTTTGGGTCTGCAGCCATGGCTCCTGGGGCAGTCTGGAGTCTGTGCTGAGGAGTGAGAGGCACCAAGGAGGACTCTTGATTCATGACTTCTGATCTGACCTGGGGAGAGAGAGCCTCAACTGAAGAAGAGCACAGGTCAGCTTGGCCTGTGGCCATGTCTGTGAGGCTTTCCCATTGCAGTTGATATAGGAGGAACCCCCCCCCCCCCACTGTGGGCAATGCCATCCCTCGGTGGGTGGGCCTGGATTGTGTAAGAGAGGTAACTGAGTGCTGTGGGATGTCTTTCTGTACGCTGTGAATATGTGTTACTCCCATTGGCTAATAAATAAAGCTGCATTGGCCTATGGCAGGGCAGGATGGAGCCAGGTGGAAAATCCAAGAGAGATAGTGAGAGGGGAAAGAGGGAGGGGAGACGGCAGCCACTGCCGAAGGAGCAGCAAGATGCCAGCAGACCGGTAATGCCACGCCACGTGGCAACTTATAGATAAACAGAAATGGGTTGTTATAAGAGCTAGCTAGCAAGAAGCCTTCCATAGGCCATATAATTGATAATTAATATTAAGCCTCTGAATGATTATTTTGTAAGTGGCTGAGGGACCACAGGGCTGGGTGGGACCAGAGAAACTTCCAGCTATATTTTGGTGCCCAGACATGGTAGCAAGAATTTCCACCCAAAACCTGAGAAAGCTTTTTTTTAAAAAAGATTCTAAAACAGAGCTAAAAACAGCTTCCTAGTTATGTCCCTCAGGCAAGCCATGATACAGAGATGCTGCAGTGTGCGGGCTTGAGCTACAGCATGGCAGATTCCTGCTGAGGTACACACAGGTGTCTCTAAGCCAAGCGGCATGCTATGTGGTGGATTTAGCTTTTGCTAATAAAAAAAGAAATGGTTTCTGGGCTATATGCTGCTTGATGGAGGCATAGACCCACTGCCCAGAAAGCAGCCATAAAGGTACCTCCACCATGCTGGGAAGCTGAGATGAGCGGAGTCAGCAGCCAAAACCTCCGCTTCAGTCCTAACCATGCTGCAGTTTAAAGCAATGATCAAAAAGGGATTATAGAGACACAAAAGACAGATTCAGATGGAATAAACCTCTAAATGGTTTACAATGTATGTCAAAGGTAGATAGGCTTGAGAGAGAGAAGAGAAAGGATATAAATAATCATAAAAATAAAATAAAGCCTTAAAAAATAAAATGATACATAAAAAAACAAGCCACATAAAGATGGATATTACACAGAGAGTCTGGATTATGTTGTCTTTGGGATTTTTAACTGGAGAGAGATACTTGATTGAAAAGGCTGCTGAGTTAAACTAATATATATTTTAAAGGTATCTTGACTTTAAAATTTATGTCTAAGGATATGTTGCTTTGGAAAAGAGGTTCTGCTTTTGTTTCCACAGAAGATGAGAAGCTGTGGATTCCTTCCAGGTTAGTATGATTTCATCAAGGAAGACCCCCTGAGAGGTCTCCAGATGATCCAACATCGAGAACAGCTTCAAGGCAACTGACTCAGAGAATACAGCCTCACAGTCAGGACTTGACCATAATCCTAAAATTTTCTTTGTGTCCCCATAAGACTACCAGCGCCCCCAATCAGCAGGAAGTAGCCTACAAAAATTATGCCCACATTCCCAAAAAAGTGGATTATATATGTTAGTCTTTGTTTAAGTTGTTGTTTACAAATTGTTATTGGTCATAGTCAATCTTTTTCTAAAAGAAGAAAGGAAGATATGACATAGAAATATAGGATATAGATATGATAGGATAAAAGGGTAGATTATTGAATCTATTTTTAAAGATCAGCAACTTGCTTGAAATATTTTACATTGCTATGGACTTTAGTTTATTGGTACAAACTTAAAGTTAATTTTGTTATACTATATGGATATTTTTATTCTTGTTTAAGGTATCATGTTTATACAACTCATTAAAATTATAATATATCATTAAATACAGATTAATAATTAGTCATCTATGATAGTCAAACTTACAGTCATGTTAGTTAAGTTTTTTAAGTATACAAAGATATATTTCAATTAAGTAGGTAATCTTCAAACACTTCAAAGACCTACAGAATATGGCATTTAAATGTTTTAAAAACTTAGACTTTTCTGGACAGTGAGACATGTCTGCTCTTGGCAGCACCGATTTACTTCAAAAAGGAAGATGGACATCAAAGACACTCCATATGGAGTTTATCTTCTTCTTGGCAAAACTGGCCATTTGACAAGAAACTGCTCTTGCCTGGACTGCTTGATAATATGTTGTATAAACATGGGTTAAGTTGTAAGCTAGCTAGCAAGAAGCCTACCATAGACATATAACTGATAGTTAATATTAAGCCTCTGAATGATTATTTTATAAGTGGCTGAGGGACCACAGGGCTGGGCAGGACCAGAGAAATTTACCACTACAGCTGAGGGGCTGCAGAGATGACTTAGCAGTTAAGCACCCGACCGATCTTCCAGAGAACCCAGGTTCAATTTCCAGCACCCATATGTCTACTAACAACCATTTATAACCCCAATTCCAGAGGATCTGACACACTCTTCTGTTTCCGTAGACACCAGACATACATGCGGTACCCAGACATGCATGCAGACAAAACACTCATAGAAATAAAATAAAAATAAACAGATCTTTATAAAATTTATTTTTAAAGAAAGACAGCATAGCAAGCCAGAGAGCAAGCCTGTAAGCAGCATTCCTCTGTGGCTTCTGCTTCATCTCCTGCCTTTGCTGCTGCTGCTGCTGCTGCTGCTGATGGTGGTGATGGTGATGATGATGATGATGAAATAGACCTCCCCACATTACTTTTGGTCATGATGTTTATCATAACAACAGAAAGCAAGCCAGCATACCCCCTAATCCTTAAGTGAACAAAAAGAAGTGAGTGCCACAGTATGTTTGGATCTTCTAAATAGTGCAGGAGGAGAGAGAAGTTAAGAACAATGTGTGGGGTTGTAGATCCTGGAAAGTGAGAAAACGGGTGTGAGAAGGACAGCAAACAGTGGAAGAAGAACAATGTGTCAGCAACTCAGCCTTGGAGAAACAAGGCTCGGCCATACCAGAGGGTCTTTGAACCTGTCCCAGTGGTGTGGAGGGCAGGTCAGATGGCCCTAATAGGTTTTGCACCAGCCTGGGCTGTCTGCAGCTAGGAAACATCATATTGCACAGGCTGATTGGGAAACCGTCTGGGATCTGTCAAGAATTCTTTGAAGTTGTTGGCAGATGTGTGCTGGCAATTTGTGCTTTCTCTAGGAGGAGGAGATGAAGCACCCACCTTAGTTTGTGTTGCTATAATAAAATACCCAAAGCCGGGTAGTTTATAAAGAACAAAGGTCTACTTGTTACAGTTCTGAAGGATAGACGGTCCACGTTCAAGGTGCCCACAGCTTGCATCATCTGGCAAGGGCTGCTTTCTGCTTCTAGGCTGGCAACTGGTAGTTTTCCTCTGGAGGGAAGAAAGCCAGTGGGAGAAGAATGCTTATGGCAGCACTAAGCCATCTTTGATGAGTGATGTAACTCCATTCACAATGCAAGCCCTCTGGTGGCTAACATCTAACAGCAGCACCTCAAAGTCATCCTGGCACCTGGATACTGGTCAAATCCTAGTGCCCTTAGCTGCAGGTGTGTGCAGAAGCCTCAGCCTGGGGAGGGCTGCACTGTGGATTGGGTGAAGAGTTGACATGGAGGTGGAGGGAGGCTATAGGAATAGATAGCCTTGGATAGGTCTAGCCTGAGGTAGATGGAGCTTTAGGTGGTCCCTGGTGAGCAAATAAAAGTCCTGAAGAGTGACAGGGACAGAAAGAGCCAGAGAGGTGTGTGTAAAAACCTGGGCAAAGAGCCAGGAGTTGTGGCTCATACATGTAATCCAGTGCTTGAGATGCCGAGGTAGATGGATTGCCTTGAGTCTGAGGAAAGTCTATGTAGATAGTTCAAGAATACAGAGTGAGACCCTTTTAAGTTTTCTTTTTTTCTTATTTCTTTTTTTTTCTTTTTCTTTTCTTTTTTTTTTTTTTTTTTTTTTTTTTTTTTTTTTTTTTTTTTTTTTTGGTTTTTTCGAGACAGGGTTTCTCTGTGTAGCTTTGGAACCTGTCCTGGATCTACTTTGTAGACCAGGCTGGACTCGAACTCACAGAGATCCGCCTGGCTCTGCCTCCCGAGTGCTGGGATTAAAGGCATGCACCACCACTGCCCGGCTTTAAGTTTTCTTTTTAAAGATAAAGACTGTTAAAGGCAACCAAGAGACAAATACAGTCAGGTGGGATTTGTATGTTGTAGATGACACCATTGTACAAAGGACCAGCCCAGCCCTATGTCCCAATGCTGCTAGGCCCAGAGACCCCTCCTCCTAAAGTCTATAAAAGTAAAGGCATGTCCCCCACTCCCCACTGCATGTGGCCAGCATTTCTGAAGGATAGTTCAACTGAAATCTGCCTCAATCAAGGATAAAGACCTGGAAGTGTCCCTTGGATGTTCGTGGTTGTGAGGTCACCACATCCTTTGTGTCTGTGGTTTGGACACGGGTACGGGTGAGGGTGGGTGACAGAGGAAGGAGGCTGCTCTTTGAGAGGCTTAGCTTTGAGAGGGAGGCCCAAACCGCGTGCCAGGACCAGGAAGAAGAATCGAAGAGTTGTTTTTCCACGGGCTCAGCATAGAGTGAAGGCTCAGGGGAACAGTGATGGAATAAAGATCTCATCAAACAGGCCACGTGGGATGGGATGGAGTGCAGAGACCACAGGGTGTGACTGGGGTTGTCCTTGTTCGGAGGAAGCGGCACCTGTCCTGGAAGAGGTAACTTGAAGTGATGGGAAGTCAGCTTTGGTCATCAGCTGAGAGGCTGACCGTGGAGGTCATCTGTGCCGGGCAAACACATCTTACCCCACAAAGAAGGTAGGAGTGGTTGCCCTACTACAAAGAATTGGCCGGGGGAAGGGTAAATTGCTCTGAATGAGCGGGCTGAAGCGGAGACTACATACTGTAGCATCACTGAGTGTCATGCTTGGGTGTTCTCAAAATAAGACTCCATGAGTGCTCCATTCTGGCAGCCAGATGTCCTTCCCTGTCTCCCAGGGTCCAGCCTACACCTGCCTACCCACTACTGATGCAAGAAGCAGCAACAGTCTAAGATGTGTGCCCGTGTATGTGTGTGTGTGTGTGTGTGTGTGTGTGTGTGTGTGTGTGTGTGTGTGTGTTAAAAAGTCCCATCAATATCTACTGCCTGAAATGAGTTCACTCCCATATGAAAGTTGTCATGTGGACTCAATCCCATCCCACAGTCATTTGGACTCCCCAAACTAAACTGTTTATTACAGCCAGCCTTTGCTTAGCTAGGACAGGATGCCAGACCCAAGCAGCTGAAGAGAGGGAAGGGTTATTTTCCACGAGGCTTCAGTCTATCGTGGTGGCAAGGGTGTGGTAGGAACACTCCCATCATGCCAGACAGGAATCGGAGTGGAGCCAGGAAGGGGCCAGGACAAGATATGGCCTTCAAGGACTTGTCCCAAAGGACCAACCTCCTCCAACAAGGCCCCATGGTTTGCAGCTCTAGTTGGCAGTTGGACCTGGACAAGGTGAGCCGATAAATGAGGTGGACCAAAGTCTCATGCAATAGCCAACTTTATTCAGAGCATCAGCCAGTTTGTACTCTGAGGGTTAAGAGGAGTCACGTGAGTAAAGTGGACAACCACAAGGGCAGGCCACACGTGGCAAAAACCATGTTTTTCCGTAGAGACATATAAACAAATAGCCACAGCCAGTTGTGATGAATAATCTGAAGGGAACTCACTCCTGTCCACTAAACCTGAGGGGCATGAAACCACATTCGAAGAACAATTCTGTGTTCTGAAGAAACTGAGATCACAAGACTCCTGTCTGGTCTTCTTGGAGTTTTCCCATAAGCATTCAGAAATCTCCTCACATGACTCCATTCTTGGACCATGTCCCGACACCCACGTTCTGTAGTTCCCTCTACTTCCCATAGTCTGCTCAGACGTGGAAGCCATCAGTGGATTAAGCCAATGATTGGTGAGAACTCCAGGATCCAATCCTCCCTGGAAACAGCCACAGACACACCCATTTACTAACCCACTCGGCGAGTCCCAGTCAATCAGGCCAGCGACCCTGATCCACCTCATCCTGTGTCCCGTCTACCTCCCAGATTTAGACTGAGCTAGGTCCAAACCCTCTTTCCTCTCGGGGCCCACTGCACATCCTCAGGCTGAGTCTTGCTTAACTGCTCTACTTGGGTGCTCTCAGCTGCAGTTTCGGATAAAAACGCTGCCTTTAAGGTTACAGAAGACACAAGTCAGAAGGGGCAGAGCATTTAGAGCACTTCGCCCCCGGGATGAGGCCGTATATGATCACCATAACAACAGGAGATGAGTAATAATCCCTGATCCTAAGCTTATTGATGTTCATAATAATAGGAATCACAGTTCTCCAAATTACTGAAGGCAGTGATGATATAGTCTTTCCCGCAGTTCCATGGTCTCCAGGCTTTCCCTAACATTTTCCGCTAGTGTGGCTTTTCAACAGCAGTCTCTCTGGGTGGGAAGTCTATGTTCCTGAAGCATCTCAAGCAGAATATGAAGGCTGCCTCTCTGTGATGTTGTGAAGAGAAGTGAACTTTAAAAAGAAATAGATTTAATTTATATGCATGAGTGTTTGGCTTACATGTATGTGTACCACATGTATGCCTGGTGCCCTCAGAGGTCACAAGAACTAGTTACAGAAGGTTGTGAGCCACTCTGTGGGTACCGGGGATCGAACCCCAGTCCTCTGCAAGAGCAACAATGCTCTTAACAGCTGAGCTGTCTCTCCAGCCTTGAACTTTGAATGCCACTTGTGTTGTTTTGAATTAGAACGGCCCTCAGAGGCTCATATAGTTGAATGCTTGGTCACCAGGGAGTGCCACTATTAGGAGGTGTGGCCTTGTTGGAGGAAGTGTGTCACTCGGGGTAGGCTTTGAGGTTTCAGAAGCCTAAGTCAGGACCAGTGGCTCTTTCTCTTCCTGCCGCCTGTGGATCCAGATGGAGAACTCTCAGCTCCTCTCCAGCACCATGTCTGCCTGCATGCCGCAATATTTCTGCCATGGTGATAACGGACTAAACCTCTGAAACTGTAAGCCAGTCCCAATTAAATGTTTTCCTTTATAACGGTTGCAGTGGTCATGGTGTCTCTTACCAGCAATAGAATGAAGGCTAATACTTGAACTGAAAAGTGTCTTTTCCATCCTTGTGTTCTTCCAGCTTCTTAATAGAAAAACAAGGCCAGAAAATAAAGTGTGTCAAGAATGCTGGTGGGTGTCACAGTAGTTGGCGTTGTCAAAGCCGGGCTTTTAATAGGAATACCCATCCTCTGAAAGCTGAATTGAGCAGAGGTCTTATTAAACTATAGAATCTCAATGCCATCATGCTCCATTCCTAAGGCCATAAAGTATGCAATTTGCCATTCAATAAAAATAACATTTATGGCAGGCAAAATGGCCCTGCAGGTTTTGCAGCTCTTTCTGCCAAGCACACTGACTTGAGTTCAACGCCTAGAACCCACACAATAGAAGGAGAGAACCCCCTGCAAGTTGTCCTCTGACCTCCACACATGTGCCGTGATGCATGCACACCCACACGCAGACACACACACACACACACACACACACACACACACACACACAAGTAACTAAATGTAGTAATCTCTTTTTTACAATAACACTTATATGATATGTGGTCCTTCAATTGTATGTGTTTCCTCTGTGTGTATTGTCTTGGTCCTCATACATCTATGCGGACATCCTCATCTACAGAGTGGAAACAGGGCTCAAGAGATTCAGTGATGTGCCAAAGGCCGCATGATGAATGTTAAATTGAGTACTTGAACCCAAGCAATCTGGTGTCAAGCTCCTTTCCTTTCCCAGAATCCTCCTGCCTTTTCAGGAACAGTGAACTTCACTTGGACCCATTAGACCATTTCCAGAGGAACTCAAGCCTCTGTCTCAGTTAGGGTTTCTATCACTGTGAAGAGACACCATGACCATGGCAACACTTATAAAGGAAAACATTTAAATGAGGCTTGCTTACAGTTCAGAGATTTAGTCCATTATCATCATAGTGGTAACCATGCTGGTTGGGAGTATGGCAATGTGCAGGCAGACATGTGCTGGAGGGAAGCTGAGAGTTCTGCATGTGGATCCACAAGCAGCAGGAAGAGAGAGTGAGCCGCTGGACCTGCTTTGAACTTCTGAAACCTCAAAGTGCACCCCCAGTGACACACTTCCTCCAACAAAGCCACACCTCCTAATAGTGTCACTCCCTATGAGCCTATGTGGGCCATTTTTATTCAAATTACCACACCTCTTAAACTCACCTGTTAGCTGGCAAGAAGCCTCTGAAACCACATTGTGAGCCATTCCCATGTTCTGGATAAGGACACCATCATGTAGCCTTTACCTGGAGCCAGGTCTTTGGTTCCCATCCACAGCTTCCCTACCCACCCCACTATTCATCCCACCACTTGGTTTTGGCCCTACAGCCCTTCTCTTATGGGATGCTGGCTGAGAAGGTTGGTGACTCAGAGACAGGTGTTTCTGGACCAGAAGCCTTGCCGGGAGCTTTCAAGAGGGATACACTGGGGCCTTTCTACCCAAGAGAAGCTCCTTTAACAGGGTGCCACACATCACAAACATCCTTCTCCTCCAGATCCAGAGGCCTCTCCCCAAGCCACTCCACCCCCATCTGTTTGTGCTGAGATCAAATAAACAACTTCCATCCAGGAAGGGTTAGGAGCAAATTGGGAATTCTTTTTCAGAAGCACAAGTTGATTGGGAACAATTCCAGATGACTAGCTATGACTTCAAGGGGAATTCACAGAGTTGATACAGTTTTGGAAGAGGGACCCTGCTTATAAACTAGGCCATCTCACAGCTCTGTGTCTAATAATTTAATTAGCTCCATACATAGTTAGACGTTATCAGAGTCAGTGCAGCATGGCGAATAGATGGTTTTGCAATCAGCGTGCGGAACGCTTGGCAGCCTGTTCCTGTGAGTAGCAGTTGGCTCAGGCGCCTCTGCAGAGGCTGGGTAGAGTCAGGGCTCCCCTGGGCTGCCACCAGCAAATCCTCGTAGAATCACACCACATACCTATTTTCCATTTGATTGCAGCTCAGAAAACTCTCCAGTTCAGCCAGCATTGGTGTGTGTAATTGTGTGGATATGTGTGTGTGTGTTCGTGTGTATACAGCTGTGCATGTGTGTGCCTGGCGGACAGACAGGTATAGTTCCTCAAGTACTCTCCACCAGTGACCCTGAGCTTGCCGAGTGGGTTAGGCCAGCTGGCCAGCGAGCCCTGGACTCTTGCCTGTCTCCGCTTACCACATATCGGGGTGACAAACAGGAACCTCTCTCCATACCCCCAGTTTATGCAGCTCAATTTTGGGAGTTTTGTTTGTTTGTTTTTATGTTTGTCTGTGGGTGGGGCATGCACATGGAGGTCAGAATCCTTGTCCAGGTTATTTCTTTCCTTCTGTCAGGCGGTTTCTGGGGATTGAACTCAGCTCCTCAGTTTGAAGGCAAGTACCTTTCCCAAGAAGCCATCTTGCTGCCCCTCGGGGTTTTGGAAGTTAACTGCGTTGATTTAATTGGAGTGGAGGAGTTTGAACAGACACAATGGAGAGAGTGTCAAATACCTTGTCCTGTGCACCTGGTTCCACCACGGCCCCCGTCTCTTCCCTCATTGTTTCATCTGGATTTCTCTGCTCTGAGCAATTCTACTTATTATGGAATAATTTAAATACTGCTTATGATATGCCATTTCATAACTGCTTCAGGGTTTATGTCCAGGGAAGAAGTACTAAAAATATGACATGACACTATTGTCACACTGACCTTACCAACCATTCCTTCTCAGTCAATATCCCGTCCCAGGTAAATCTTTCCCACATGTCCCTAAAGAATGTTTTTTAGCAGCTGGTTTGTTTGAAGAGACCCAAGGAGTGTCCCATGTCAGTCTTCTCAGTTCTACTAAGCAGTACACAGTCTTCATCTCCAACTGTGGCCCTTCATTTTGATTGTTCTCCCGACCGGATGGAGAAATAAATTCTCGGGAGGCTGATAAAGCACAGTGCCATGTGTCTCTGTACAGAGATGTTTCCAGAAAGGTTTAACCCAGAGGGACCTCCCCCAGTATGTGCAGTACCATCCCATAGGCCACACAGGCTGGGGCCAAGGGAACGAAGTGGGGACCCCATTCTCTCCCTCCCTCCTCCGTCCACTGAGATGTGAGCTACCCTACTCCACCATCCCTCCCCACCATGAACCTCCATTTTAAGTTGTTCAGCCAGATCCTGTTGTCCCAGTGACACGGAAGCAACTAACACAGCAGCCCATTCCACTCAACAGGCCGTGCATTTCATGTGTCTGCTAGAAAACCAAGTCATTAATCCTGCACACTTCTCCCTGTGAGTTTGACCGACTGTGTCTCTACAGTTCCACAGAACGTGTTCTGTCTCCCCTATGCTGTCGCATAAAAATGAAGAGACTTGATTGGAGTTAGGCTATTTGCTATTTGTTTTGTGGGCGTTCATCCCTGGCAGCTTTGGGGTCCTCCTGCTGTGTGGCCTCAGAATGCACACAGTGTCAGTGGAGTCAACTTAGCGCGATTCCAGTCCATCGGGACGAGGCCAGCCAGATCTGCCCATGCTAAAGTTGCCATCGTGGCGTAGGTCCGTTTTCAGATCAGGGTTGCCCAGACAACCAGATTTATTAGACACTTTAAAGAAGAAGAAACTTAAGCATCTATTAGTTGTGACTTCCCATTTATAGCACCAGATTTCACTTTCTCATTTTTCCATGTCATTGGACTGCTCTTTGCTCCTGTCTAGAAATGATTGGTCCCCTCAGGATGGTGTAGTGACATGGCAACCTGCTCTGGGGCTGGTGAGCTGGTGTGCTGTATTTATTGGTTTGTTTCTTTGTTTTGTGACAGGGTTTCAGTGCCGGCTTTATCTCCCAGTCTCCCTGACTCTGCCACCCAAATCCTGCAATTTACAGATGTGCACTGGAGCCCTGGCTTCTTCTAGAGTCCAGTGCTATACCACTGTTGCTGAACTGGGTTCCTTCTGCCCAGCGTGCAGTATGTCAACCACTGAAATGACAAGAGAGTTTACCCCTGAGGCTGCCAAACATGTAGCCCAGGAGAGCCCACCTGCCTCCCCAAGGGTCGAGTTGTGGTTATTTGTGGGCTGAGACGGGGAAGGTGGATGTTACAAAGAGCGTGTCAGATAGGTCATCTAAATGGTTTATTCAGACTTGCCTTGTCTTCAGACCCCCACAACTCCAGACTCATCCCACTAAGAAAGTATTTGTTGGTGTGGTTTGGACTATTTGGTCTTGTTTTGTTTGCAAGGCAGGATCTCTCACAATGTAACATGATGTTTGCCTTGAACTCATCCTCCTGTCTCAGCCTGTAAGTGCCGGAGTCACTGGCATGAACCATCACATCCACTGTGGAAATCAAACATTTTTAAATTGTTATTTCTTTCCTTCTTTTATTCTTTCCCTTTCTCCCTCCTTCATGATTTTAAGTGGTTTTTTTGAAAATATTTTTACTTACGTATATGAGCGTTTGCCTGCTTGTATGTATGTGCATGCCTGGTGCCCCTGGAGGCCAGAAGAGGGTATCAGATCTTCTGGAACTGGAGTTACAGGTGATTGTGAGCTGCCACAAGGATGCTGGGAACTGAACCTGGGTCCTCTGCAAGAGCAGCTACTGCTCTTTACTGCTGAGCCTTCTCTCCAGCCCTTCCTTTCATGATTTTAGGTTGATAGACAAGTTGTTTTTACAGTAGGTCTGAACTCTTGGGTGATAAGTTTTTTTTACCCTGAAGGCCTCTCTGCCAACGCAGCAAACCAAATCAGACCGAATCAGGAAAAGCCCAGGTTTAATAGGTAAAGCGTTCCCAGGTGATTCCCCGGCCCCTCAAAGAGGAGATGGGCCGAGAGACCAGAATAACCACGTGTTTGGTTTCTGGGATGCAGCTTATATACCCTGTGGGAGTGGTCCTGAGCCTCTCTGAGGGAGGAGCTGTGTTTGGCGGGCTTTGAAGGGGTGGGTTTAGGGAAAGAGATGGGGAGGGGAGTTGAGGTGGACCTTCCACCAGGCTCCTTCCAAACATTGGGTTTTCCAATGCTTTTGTCCATGGGTCAAGTTGACCTTAGTTGAGCATGTGCGTATGTCTATCTTTCTGGGGATGAGCTCTCAGATTTCCCCACAACCTACTTGGGATTTGCTTCTTCTTAGCCTGTTCTCAAATGAAAAATCTTTCGAGAGACTAAGGCCAAGGGCCCTGCTCTCACCACCATGTCACAGTGTCCCCCAGGCAGTGCTGGGAACTCTGCCCAACTGTGACTCCTAGGAATGTCCGCTCAGTTATAGATTCCTAATCTGGAGGTCATCAGGGACAGAGTCAACATGGCAGCGTGCCCTGCTCTTCAGCTCCAAATCATTAAAATGTGTTGAATGAACGAACCTGGTGACTTGGTTGTTCTGATCCTTACTTTGCTATTTTTTAAAGGGCATGAGAAGAGAACCTTTGCAGGGCTGTTCTCAGATTCCGTAGGATGCTAGGACAGCAGTTGGCCCAGTGCAGGCATTTCATGACGGGATTATTATCATTCATGGACTTTAGCAGCTATTTCCAGTGTCCCTGTAGTTAGCACCGAGTCCAAATTTGAATGCTGAGATCCTCACCCCTAAGGGACATTGTTAGGAGGCAGGGCCTTTGGTGAACAGGAAATCAACAGCCCATCCCAGGTCTTGCTTCAGCGACCAGTTTAGGCTGTTTTATTATAGGAGCCCCATAAACCAGCATATGTACTTTCTAATTTACACTTATTGCCAGGCTGTGGTGGTACACACCTTTAATCCCAGCACTCAGGAGGCAGAGGCAGGTGGATCTCTGAGTTTGAGGTCAGCCTGGTCTACAGAGTGAGATCCAGGACAACCAGAGCTACACAGAAAAACCTTGTCTTGGAGAACCAAAAAATAAAATAAATAAAAAATTAAATTTGCATCTATCTATCTATCTATCTATCTATCTATCTATCTATCTATCTATATCTTGTGTGTGTGTGTGTGTGTGTGTGTGTGTGTGTGTGTGTGTGTGTGACACCTGCGCACAGGTCATTAGGCTTGAAGGCAAGCACCCTCCCATGTTGCCAGCCCAAGACATGCCTTTTCTGATGTAAGTAGCATGCCCCTTCTGACTCTGTTCTCTTTAGACTACACTGAAAGCCTGTTCCATAGATTCTTGATATGACCTGAAGTGCAGGGTTCTAGCCAAAGAAAACAAGAAAGGCTCCAACAGCCCAGTGTGGTAACACAAACCTGTACTCTCAGGCTTGGAGAGAGGAGACAGGAGGACCAGGAGTTCAAGGTCATCTTCAGCTACCTAGTGAATTGGAGACCAGCCTAAGCTATATAAGGCCTTGTCTCAAAGAACCAAAAGCCAGGCACAGTGGCTTACATCTGCAATCCTAGCATTCAAGAGGCTGAAGTAGGGGAATGAAGTGAGCTGGAAGCCAGCCCAGGCTACAAAGCGAGTTTCAGGTCAGTCAGGGTCACCCTGCCTCAAAGGTGGGGCACACAGAAGTGGTGGTGTACCCTTGTAACCATAGAACTTGGAAGTAGAGGAGAATCAAGAGTTCAGGACAGCCTCAGCTACCCCATACCTGGTGAATTTGAGGCTAGCCTAGACTACATAAGACTCTGACAAAAAGTCAAAACTGAAGTTGTCTGTGAAAATCAGGAATAAGGAAAGCCACTGAATTCAAAGTGTCTCAAACACCTTATCATGGGACCCTTTTCAAGTCACACTCGATGAAGTCCTATGAAAATGATGTCTGTAGGCCACCCTGGGGCTAGTTCAGACAAATATTAAAGACCTTTCCCTGTTCTGATCTCCCCTAAGGAATATTACATGCCTAGTTCCCAGGACAGACTCTAAGGATGGTACTAATGGAGTGTGCTGCTCACAGTCCAGGAAGCAGATGAGAAAGGCAAGCTGGATGTGCAGAGAAGCCCAGCTTGGTGGAAGAGACTCATGCTTGCAGCACGGGAACCCAGGCTCATCTTCCCAACAGCTGCGCCTTCCCAGTAGCTGGAAGCTAATGTTCCAGGACTGTCTGGCTTTAATTGTTTTGATTTATCTGTTTGGAATTAACTTTTTCTCTGTGGGATGCCCCATTTTCTGGCTCCCATCCACAAGATGTGAGCTCAAAAACATTAGAGAATATCATGAGAAATAATCGGAGCCTGCTCCAAGGCAGGCAGGCCCTCCATGAAGGGCCTTGTTTGTGACAATGATTTCCTGATACGGAGGAAACCAAGGAGGTTTCACATGAACACATGAGGCTCATTTGAGGTGAGAAAGCGGCATCCAGTGCCTCCTGGATCACTCTTGCTACACTGCATTAACATCTGTATCTACACTGGCATTTCCAAACTAGTTGTCTTCAAATTATCTCCTCTTTTAATGCCAAAAAAAAAACAAAAAAACCTTAATGGTATTTCATAGTACCTCCTAAGTGGAAAGTGACTATCACCATAAAGGTAATTTTTAAATTGCACTAAAAATCAAACAGTGTGCTAAATTTAAAAATTAAAGGAAACAATGGAAAGCAAATAGTATGTCCAACACTTTCTCAAAACCGCACATCAGGAGGCAGAGGAGGAGACGCAGCTGGTAGAGTGTGGTCTCTGCATGCGTGAGGACCTGAGCTTGGGTCCCCACAATCCACGTAAGGAGCCAAGCACAGCAAGGCTGCACCTGTAACCTCAGCATGGGGAGGCAGAGACAGGGGGATCCCTGCGCTCACTGGCCAGCTAGCTACCTGTGCCGGGTAGTTTCTGTCAACTGGACACCAGCTCGAGTCATTTGGGAAGCGGGAACCTCACTTGAGAAAATTCCTCCACTAAATTGGTCTGTGGGCAAGCCTGGGGCATTTTCTTAACTGATGATTGGAGTGGGAGGGCCCAGATCATCGTGGGCGGTGCCACCCCTGGGCTGGTGGTCCTAGGTATTATAAGGAAGTAGGCTGACCGAGCCATAAGGAGCAAGCCAGTAAGCAGCCCATCTGCATCACTTCCTGCCTCTAGGTTCCTGCCTTGAGTTCCCCCCCTGACTTCCCTGGATGATGAACTACAAGTTGTAAGCTGAAATAAATCTTTTCCTTCCCAAGTTGCAGGCTTGTTTTTTTGTTTTGTTCTGTTGTTTTGTTTTTTTGTTTGTTTGTTTGTTTGTTTGTCTCTCTACATAGCCCTGGCTGTCCTGGAACTCACTCTGTAGACCAGGCTGGCCTTGAACTAACAGATCCATCTACTTCGGTCTCCCAAGTACTAAGATTAAAGGCCCACACCCCCACATTTATCTCCACAGGTTCCTTTTAAGTCATCGTTTTTCATCACAGCCTAACTGAGACACTGGCTGAATTGGTGGACTCCAGGTTCAGAGACCTTGTCTCAAAAAATAAGGTGGTGTGTAGTGGGTAGCCATTCCAGCTTTGATCTGGAAGTACCACCCCCATTGAGGCTTCGGTAACGGTCACGCCTACAGGGTGGAGCCGAGAGAGGACCCTGAAGACCCGAGATCCGGATGTGCTGGCTCTCTTGGTTCCTGGACCCTGGACTCTGGAGGTAGACCGAGCAGAGTTCTCCAGAGAACACCGCCGGACTGCGCTACACCTTTCCCAGACCCTGTTACCTATCCCTTCACTTGTGAGTTACCCCACAAAATAAACCTCCCTTTTAACTACGTAGAGTGGCCTTAATATTTAAACCAATAGTGGTGAAAATGAAAGAAAGAAAGAAAGAAAGAAAGAAAGAAAGAAAGAAAGAAAGAAAGAAAGGAAGGAAGGAAGGAAGACTCTAAGAGATGGCTCAGGAGAACAAGGCATGTGCTGCCAATCCTGATGCCCTGAGCTCAATCTCAGGGACCGACATGATGGAAATAGAGAACCAGTTCCAGTAAGTTGTCCTCTGACCTCCATCCACATGTGTGCTAGGGCATGGTGTATACACACACACACACACACACACACACACACACACACACACACAAATGTTGAAAAAGTAGAGAGTAACTGAGGGAGGAGCCTGAGGTCAACCTCTGGCCTCTATGTACATGCACACATATTAACACGCGCATGCCTGCACACGGGCACAGACACATGCACATGCACACGTATGTACAGACATATGCACACACACACGGGTACAGACATATGCACACACACGGGCACAGACACATGTGCAACACAAACGCACCTCCAGGAAGGCTGAGGCAGGAGGCTCACTGCGAGTTCAAAGCTAGCCTGGGCTACAGAGTGAGACCCTCTCTCAGGGAGAGACAGAGACACAGAGAGACAGAGAACACCTAGAATTCAAGAAATACTAGATTTATCAGAAAGACACAATTCTTATTTTTTAAATTCTGCTTGGCTTTAGTAAAAGAGAACAGTTTCATCCTCGCTATCAAAAGGAGAGAAGTATGCACCCTGACGTCCTCCTGGGTTCTGATTCTGCCTATGCTATCCCATAGGAGCGGGACCAAGAGGGGACAACCTGTTCATTATAACATGTTCTGTGTTGAGATGGCATCGGTCACGCTGTCCATCCACACAGCGGAACACGCACAGGCAAGAGCCCCCATCGGGATGGTGTAGATTGTCCTGGTCACTGAGATGTACTTTGTAAAGTGAAATATCATTTAAATGAAGTTTTTAAAACATAGAAACAACATTTTAAAATCCATCTCTGCTCTTACAAGGATAAAACAAATCCAGAGGGCTACAGCAGGTGATATGGGGGCCTCTAGGGAACAGAGTTGTGTTATATCTAGGAGTCAAGAAATACTTATTAAATGTGTTAGAAAAATATAGTTTCTAAATGTAGGAAGGAGAGTCTTGACTGAATATCCTTTTGTTTGGCATTTTTGAACTCTGAATTAGGTAAGTTATGGAAGACGGAGTAACAGCCTGCAGAGGGCCGTGTGCGACACCAGGAACACACACTCTTGTGTAATGCCACACACCACAAAGGAACTGAGCTGACTGAGGTGTGCAATCAGCTAACCTTAAAATAAGGTTCTTCTGGGCAAGCACTTACAGGTGGAGAAGGGGAGAGACCCCGCAGCCTGTGTCAGAGAGAAATGGAGAGAGGAGAGGAGAGGGCCTAGGTTCCACAGAGAGGTGCAGAGTCCAGTCATCTCCAGGTGCAGCTTTACTAACGTCACAGCAAGTGGAACATCGGAGTCCAGACAAGAAAGGCTTCAGCCCCACCAGAAAAAGTGAACTCGCTACTCTTGAAGGTTCCTGGGGGAGGAGGAGGCCCTGGACTGTGAGGACACAGGCTTGGTGAACATGTGATCTATCTGCGTCCTGCACTCAGATTGCCTCAGATTCCCCAGCGACAAAGAGTAGGGAGAGCTGGCCGTTTTTGAGAGCCGTGGGGAGAGGAAGCCTGGAGGAGGGTGTAATGCCCAGGGAGTCTGGTCTGTAATAACTTCACTGCTGGCTTTGAGGTTGGAAGAAGCTGCCGAGAAAGAGCCAAGGAATGCAGGCACCTCTGACGCAAAGGGATGGATCTCCCTGGTGTCTCCGGGAGGAACACAGCCCCAAGCCTCGATCTTAGCCCCACGAGACACATTCCAGCCTTCTGATCTTCGGAAATCTAATGGAAGAAACTGATGTGTTTGTTTTGTTTTTGAGACAGGGTCTCAATGTGTCGCTCCAGCTGGCCTTGAACTTGCTATGTAGACCAGACTGGCCTCAAACTCACAGAGCTTGCTTCTGCCTCCCAAGTGCTGGGATTAAAGTTATGAACCATCACATCCAGCAAAATGAGCTGATCTTTTTATAGGTCATAAACAGTTTATTCGAAGGCAATTTGATGGCCCCAACATGTGTATTTAATAAAACAAAGTAGCAACTTCTTTGCTGTGTCTTGCGACCTCACCAGACAGGATTTTGACCAGGTTTACGGTACCAGATAGGAATTCCCTCCTGTGTATTAGGCCTCAAATTCAATTTAAAACTTAAGAAATTGGTTAACATCTCAACATTCATACCACTCTTACATCAGTGGGTACATAGCAAGTTGGAGTTCAAGGCTAGCCTGGGCTATGTGAGACCTGTCTTTAAATTAATTAACTAAATTTAAATGATGCAATGATGTAAACTGGGCTGAAATAGGAGAATCTCACGGTCAAGGTTAACTAATACTACATACAGTAAGACCCTGTCTCTCACCACCATCACAAAAGAATAAATAAAATAAAACCACTTAAGTAGAACAAGACAATGTAAATGCCTAGATTAAAAACAAAACACACTGTAGACGAATTCTAAATGGTCTTATTAAATAAAAAACACGGGGCCAGATATAGGGGTGAAAACCTGAGAGATCAAGGAAATAGGGAAAGCCACAAGCTAACCTCACCTCACTGACACCTCAGCTTCTAAAGAGACCTACTTCCTGTGTACCCACGCCTGTATGCCTTTCTGTTCTGTTCTCCCATTGGCTTTCTCAGCCCAGCTACATCACTTTTTCTTCCTGCCCAGCTCTGTCACTTCCTGTCTATCTGTACAGACCTCCAGACCTCTATGGTTAGTGCTGAGATTAAAGGTATGTGTCACTATGCTTGGCTCTGTTCCCCAGTGTGGCCTTGAACTCACAGAGATCCAGACAGATCCCTGCCTCCCAAGTGATAGGATTAAAGGCATGTGCTACCATTGCCTGACTTCTATGTTTACTTATAGTGGCTGGTTTTTTCCTCTGATCCTCAGATAAATTTTATTGGGGCAAACAGTATATTGAGGAACACAATATATCACCACAACAAACAGTACTTGGAAGGCAGAAGCAGGAGGAGCTCTGAGTTCAAGGCCAGCCTGGTCTACATAGTAAGTTCCAGGACAGCCAGAGGTATATGGTGAGACCCTGTCTCAAAAAACCAAAACTAAAACAAAACAAAACACCACAAACCAACAAGCATTTCCAGAATGTGTCCAAGGGGGCAGAAGTTACTTGGTGGCTTCGGAAAGTCACTGTTGATTGGAGACAGTAGTCACGGAGTGTTTGGAGATGTTTGCTTGTTTGTTTCTTTATGGTTCTATTTTGTTTTACAGTGATGGGGATTAAACCCAGGGTCTTGTTTGTGCTAGGCTCATATTTTTATAATTCTTCTAAGTCTTTGTTTACCAAATCTTATCTCCCCAAATCCAAGTGTCTTCTCCATGGTGCCAGACTGCTGCTGCTGGAGCCTTTGATCTTGAGCATGGGATGGCCTACCCAACTCCCAGGATCTGTAGGGCTGTGGACAAGCAGCAGAGTTCCGACAGTCCTATTGATCCAGGCCTAATATCTCACAGGGGGAAGTTCTTCCAAGAAACACAAAGTTCTTATAGTTTGAATGAATGAACAAAAACTTTTCGATTTAAAAACAAAGGACTTCCCCTGGGAACACTGAGCATTTTATTTCCCAGTCAAGAATAAAGGTCTGATCTTTAAATGCCTGCTCACACCATGATGGATCATTTCATGGGGTAGGCAAGTGTTGTCTCAGCAGTTCGTACCTGTGGTGGCCTCCTGGTGAGGCAGAGCTTTGCTCTAACAGCCTGACTATGGAAATGAGGCCTTCTTGTGGTACTAAACAGGGCCTCTGGAGCCTTGACATTCTCTTCTAGTGTATGCCTGGACTCATCACTGAGTAACTCCCTCCCCCTAAGTTTCAACATCAGCACCATAAACATCCTCCCAACCTTCTTCACCCAGGTCACAACGGTCACCCAAAGAAATGCAAAAGTCAAGACATCACCCGATTTACCGTTTCTCAGTGACTACTTCCTTCTGCTGATTAGAAAAACACAAACAACAACAACAACAAACCCATGGCATTATGTCATCAACAAAGTAAGCAAAGCGTATCTGTGCCTATCAGAGTGCTAACGCTCATCACTGGCCACAGGGATCTTGTGGACCATTTTCCTTCCTCTGCTCTGAGCATCCGTTGTGACATTTCTCTGGAGACAGGGCTGACAACTGATCAGGAAACTTAGCAGTTCTGTGCTCCACAGTGAAATAGGATCACGTAAGTAATTTTTCTTCTGTAGAGTTTCCTTTTTTACCTCCTAAGGTGGTATGCTCTTGTTCTAACATTGAATCACTTGGATAGTCTTTATAGGACACTGTAGGACTCTGTTCAAAATGGGACTTGAGATGGTATAAGCTTACCCCAGGACGTGAGAGCATCTCAGAATTATGTGATACAGGACGGCATAGGTTCCCACTCACTGAGGGCCGACCAGTTTCAAACAACTGTCCCCCATCCATGTGTGCTTGATTCTGTTTTCTTAGCACTGTGTGATCTGCATCACTTCGCAATACTAGTAGGCAGCTCTGGGAGATTCATTCATTTGATTGTAACACTTGCTCAGAGGCGAATGCTTTTCAAAATCAAAACATATCCACGTACTGTGGAACACACTTGTAGTTACTGCCCTTGGGAGGTAGAAGCCAAAGAATTGGGGGTTCAAGGTCATCTTCAGCTGCTTCATGGATTTGAGGCCAACCTGGGCTATAAGAGACCCTGTCTCAAAAAAAAAAAACTAAAAATGAACATTCCGTAAGCAAATGATAGTGACAATAAAATTGCTGTCCCCAGAGGACCCCCCCCCCCCAGTTCCTCCACAGCTGCCCCTGTTTTCAATCTCTGATCTGCAATGTGCTTAACTGGATTTTTTTTTTTTTCTTTTTGAGATAGTGTCACTGTGGAGCCCTGGCTGTCCTGGAACTCACAGAGATTCACCTGTCTCTGCCTCCTGAGTGCTGGGATTAAAATGTGTGGCACCACACCCTGCAAAAACTATTTTTGAGGACTTTAAGCAGAAACCTAGTTCCAGTGCACATTATGTGTTCTTATGTATGCAAAGTGAGTGGTCCTCAGGCCCCAGTGGGACGGTTTTGTTTACTGACCAGAATGTTGCAGACGCATGGAATATTTGAGACGCCATTCTGGCAAACTGCTCTGTTTTTTTCCACAGCACTCGTAACCTTCTGGCGGAGTATTTATTTGTTTATTTTTGTTGCACTGAAGGCCTATCGGGCCTCCCTTCTTGGCACGGGAAGGCACAGATTTTGTCTGTCTATCGCTGTACCCTCCCCGTGCGACACCAGGCCTGGCGTATAGTGGGTGTGCCGTAAATATCTGTCCAAGCATTGGGCAGCGCAGGCAGAGTGTGACTTCTGAACAGCGTCTGTGACCAGCAGCACAGAGACAGCGCCAAGGACCGGACTCTGGGTCTCTCATCTCAGCCATCCTCAGGGAAAGCTTGCCTCAGGCTGGCTCCCTGTGGTGACAAGATGTCTGCCAGAGGCAGAATTATTTTCTCCACATCTGTAAGGAAAGAGCAGGCTCTTAGGGGCAGGAGAGATGGCTCAGTGGCTAAGAGCTCTTGCTCTTTCAGAGGACCCAGGTTTGGTTCCCAGCACCTGCATGATGGTTCACAACCATCCATAACTCCAGTTCCAGAGGATCCAAAGCCCTCAGATTCTGACCTCGGAGGGTACTAGGCATGCATACGGTGCATTCATATACATGCCGGGAAACCACTCGTACACATACAATAAATAAACTACTAAACATAATCTTTAAAAGAGTAGGCGCTTGATAAGCCAACTCAAGTGCTGTGCCCTCAGTACTGGGTGGGAAGGTTGAGCACCATCTACACACAGAGAGCGGCTTAACCTAATCAAGGTCCACTTTCTTGTTGATGTGGTGGTGGCTTACACCTGTGATCCCAGTGCTCAGACAGCTGAGGCAGAGAATTGCCGTGAGTTTGAGACCAATTGGGGCTACGTAGTAAGTTCTAGGCCAGCCAAAGCTGTAAGGTGAGATACTTCATCTCTGTGCCCCCCAGTATCCTGGGGTGGGCAGAGTAGATGAGTCGGTACAGTGCTTGCCTGGTATGCACGAGGCCCCAGGGTTGATCCTCAGCACCAGACAAAACCAGGCATGGGAGCACACGTCTATAATCCTGGCACTGGAGAGGTAGAGGCAGGAGAGTCAGACGTTCAAGGTCATCCTCTGCTATGTAGAGAGTTCCAGGCCAGTCTAAGCAACATGATCCTGTCTCAAGCAAAACAGCAAAATTTAAATCTATCTTCTCCCTGAGAGCCAAGATTGGATGTGGATAGAGACCTGCCGTGAAGGTGGAGATGGAGTGGTAGGTGGGAAGCCACCCCATTTCCATCGACTCCCACCCAGTCCCACCCCATTCCCACCTAGTCCCACCCCACTCCCACCCCATCCCCACCCATTCCCACCCAGTCCCACCCCATTTCCACCCACTCCCACCCACTCCCACCCACTCCCACCCACTCCCACCCACTTCCACCCACTCCCACCCCACTCCCACCCCACTCCCACCCCACTCCCTCCCCATTCCCACCCCTTCCCCTCCATCCAACACTGCTGCTTCAGAACGTAGCAAACAGTTCAGAGCACGAAAAGTCAAGACTCATGTTCCACTCTTCCTTCCACCCCAGTTGCCGAAGTAACCTGAAGACATCACTTTATCGAGCATCTGTTGAGGGCAGAGCCCCAGTGAGAGATGTAAATAGGAACTGCTGAGACCTGTGAGCTCTGGAGCTGGACTTGAGTTTGAAGCTGTAGGGAAGCGAAGCAGTTTTTGACATGGTGTTTAGACAAGGTGGGAGACTGGGCCAGGGACCCAGTAAATCAGCCATTCAGTAGTAAATTGTACTATGTGTAGGAGCTGAATACAGCAGTGAATAGTTGAGGCAAACCTCTGCTCATAGAATCTGCCTCCAGGCGAGGGGAGATGGGTATTACCAGATCATGGGAGGAGTAGGGAACTGTGTCCCCCAGTCTACGGGCCCCGTCTCTCTCCTCTATTCTCATCCTGTTCCTGGACTTGAGTAAGTGGCCCTCCTTTGATTTGGTCATCAGGTACAGTATTGATGTATCCCGGAATCTGGCCTGTGGCCCTCTTATCTCACTCTCTAGCTACACTTCTTCTGCAGCGCTTCATCCAAGCCAAGCTCTTCCTGATGGGAAGAAAGTGAGAGGGGGTGAAAGGAAGGGAGAAGGAAGAAAGAAAAGGATAGAAAAGCATTCTAGAAGCATGCCCACCCATCAGACTCATTGTTAATAGTGTTGGGAGGGACATAGGCATATGTGCATGAGCGTGCATGTATGTGGGTACACAGGGGTGTTGGTGATTGTAGAGAAGTTGACATCAGGCGTCTTCCACAACTGATCCCTACCTTATGGGTTGAGGCAAGGTCTCCCATTTGAATCATGAGCTCCGTGATTCTGCTACTCCAGTTATCAAGTTTGCCTTGGTATCCTGTGTCTCCTCCTCAGAGCACTAGGATTATAGGCCACACCACCTCAGACCTACCCAGGGAAGAGAACCCCCTCCCCTGAGCTTGTGCTCTGCTCCCCCCTGGGCTCTTCCTTCTTCTCCCTGGATGTGGAGTCTAAAGGGTCAAGAAGTCAAACCCATCTGTAGTCCTTGAATCCCCTCTTTGATCCCAGAATTCTCTTCAAAAGTGGCTGTAATCAGGACCCATGCAGTACTTCATTTCTGGAAGTCTTCTGAAAGGCCACTGCAGTACTGAGGCCCAGAAGTGGTCATAGGGTATTGGGATGTGTGGCATTGCCCACTGGACACCCACATGTGTCTCTTAAAGGGCCACTGTGGTGCTTAGGCCTGGGAGTGGTCATGGGGTGCTAGGGTGTGTGGCTGGGTTTGGCATTGCCCACTGGGAACCTACTGTGTCTTCTAAAGGGCTACTGTGGTGCTGAGGCCTGGGAGTGGTCATGGGGTGCTGGGGTGTGTGGCTGGGGTTGGCATTGCCCACTGGGCACCCACAGGTCTCTCCTGGGGCCTTCATGTCCTGCCAGAGACAGCAGGAGGGGAGTTGCTGGAGGGATCCCTGCCCTGTTTCTCACTCCAGTATAGAACCCCAACAAGGTGGAGGGTCCTGATTTGACCTTGGCCTTCCAGGGTATTAGGAAGTTATTTGTCAGCATAAACAGACAAAATATATTGAACACTCTGTGGGTTTCACTCTTGGTCAGTACACAGACATCTGGAACGTGGGCCTTCATTTATACATTTTAACCAGCCCATGCAAATGGTAAGGGCTAGGGGTGTGTATGTGGCAGCTTCGCTGTGCTTGACAGGGGACACGTGGTAAAAACAGTGGTGAAGGCAGCTGACTTTGTCAGGAGCACTTGTGACTTTCCCTAGTAAATGCTCTTTGCCGCCCCTATCCTCACCCCTGGCCTCCTCCTTCTGTGTGCTCAGATGGGCTGGCCTCACACCACCAGCAGGAAGTGTAGAAAATGAAAGTATACTAACTCCAAGAGGTAATCAGGGGCCGGGGTGCACATCAGTTGGTAGTGTTTGCCTCTGTGCTCAAAGCCCTGGGTTCAATTGCTGTCGCCCAGGTGTGGCAGTGCACACGTGTGATCCTAGCACTGGGGAGGTGGAGGCAGGAGCATTAGAAGTTTAAGTGCATCCTCAGCCACATAGCAAGTTCAAAGTCAGTATGGGATATATTCATATGTGAGGACAGCATGTCTAAAACAGCCAAGCAACAGTTAAAGTGACTTAATGAAATATGATATAATTCCCTGGGAGGCATCAAAATGCATCTAAAGAGATTCTTTGATATGAACATCACACTTCACTGTTGTCTATGCATTGTGGGTTTGAGGTCTATCAGGACTGAAATCCATGAAGAATCTGGGGAGTCTTCTGTTTCATCTTTCTGAGAAAGAGCTTCTAGAACACTCCAATTGGTGTTGATCCCCTTTAAAAATGACTGTTTCTCAACCTAGATGCCCCTCAACCAAAGAACTGATAAAGAAAATGTGGTACATATACAAAATGAAGTATTAACTCAACTGTAATCAGTGACATTATGAAATCTGCAGGCAAATGGATGGATCTAGAAAGTAGCATCCTGAGTGAGGTAACCCAGACCCAGAAGGACAAACATGGTATGTACCCACGCATAAGTGGATACTAGATGTAAAGCAAAGGATAACCAGACTACAGCCCACAGCTCCAGAGAAGCTAGCTAACAAAGAGGACCCTAAAAGGGACACATGGATCACCTGGGAAGGGGAAATAGATGAGATCTCCTGAGTAAACTGAGGGTAAGGAGGGCAATAGAGGGTAGGGGAGAGGGGATGAGAACATGAGGGAATGGGATGGTCGAGCTGGAACAGGGATGGAGTGGGAGAGCAATGAAAGAGATACCATGATAGAGGGAGACATCATGGGGACAGAGAGAAACCTGGTGCTAGGGAAGTTGTCAGGAATCCACAAGGATGACCCAGCTTAGACTACTAGCAGTAGTGGAAAAAGTGCCTGAACTGACCTACCCTGGTAATCTGATTGATGACTACCCTAACTGTCTTCATAGAGCCCTCATCTAGTAACTGATGGAAGAAGATGCAGAGATCCACAACCAAGCACCAGGCCGAGCTCCGGGAGTCCAGTTGAAGAGAGGGAAGAGGGGTTATATGAACAAGAGCATGATGGGGAAACCTACAGAGACAACTGAACCAAACTCATAGGAACTCACAAACTTTAGACCACAGCTGTGGAAACTGCATGGGACCGGACTAGGCCCTCTGCATACAGGAGACAGTTGTGTAGCTGGGTCTGCTTGAGGGGCCTCTGGCAGTGGGATCAGGATCCATCCCTGGTGTATAAACTGGCTTTCTGGAGCCCGTTACCTATGATGGGATGCCTTGCTCAGCCTTGATGCAGCGGGGAGGGGCTTGGTCCTGCCTAATGTTCCAGGTTTTGCTGACTCCCCATGGGAGCCCTTACCCTTTTGGAGGAGGGGATGGGGTGGGGAGTGGGAGGAGGGATGAGAGGGATGGGTGGTTGGTATGTAAAATGAATTTTAAAAATTCTTAAATAAGTAAAAAAAAAAATGACTATTTCTTATGGCAATGACCATCCTTAAGTTCCAGCAGCTTTCAGTCCTTTTGTCTCTCCCTGGGGGAGATCCGACATCCACCTGCTAGGAACTCCTCACTTCGCTCCTCACCCTCAGCATGGAGAGGCCTGTGTTAGCCTCCTGTGGCCGCCATAACAAATGAACACGAAGTTGGCGGTTTAAAGCACCAGAGAGTCAGTTCCTCATGGCTGACATCGCAGTACCAACAGGGCGCTCAGTCCCCAGGTCCTAGGGAGGTGCTGCCTGTTCTAACTTCCTTGGCTGCGTCACACTGCTCCAACCTCTACCTTTCTATTTACACGGCCTTTTGCACGAGCATGTCACGTCTCCTCACAAAAACACCTGCCATTGGCTGGATTAGGGGAATCCAGATGATTTCATCTCAAGATCTTTTGTTTGTTTGTTTGTTTGGTTGGTTGGTTGGTTGGTTGGTTGGTTGGTTTTTTGAGACAGGGTTTCTCTGTGTAGTTTTGGTGCCTATCCTGGATCTCACTCTGTAGCCCAGGCTGGCCTTGAACTCATGGAGATCCGCCTGGCTCTGCCTCCCGAGTGCTGGGATTAAAGGTGTGCCCCACCACCGCCCGGCATCTCCAGATCTTTAATTTCATTACTGTAAAGACTTCCCCCTTCCCAAAACTTCAAACATTGGTGTGACACAATTCTTGACGAAGCAATTTAAGGAAAGGTTTATTCACAGTTTAAGGGTGCAGTCCACCATGGCAGCAGGAACGTGAAGAGGAGGCCATGTTGCATCTGCTGTCAAGAAGCTGGTGTTGGCCCCAGACAGTGGGATGGTGCCACTCACATTCAGAAAGAGTCTTCCCTCTTCAGTGAAACTGTTTTGGAAATACCTCCAGGCATGCCAAGTTGACGATGAAGGTAAACCGACACGCCACATAAGGTCACACGCGCAGATTCTATGGGCTGGGACTTGTTCTGAATGTGACTTTCCCCCCCTACTACCCAGTCCTGGATGCAATACTCATTCGCTTCTGTCTGTACAGGCTCCTTCTCAACCTCTGTCTGGGTGGGAAATCCACATTCCCGAAGCAACACAGGAAGTCATCCTAGAAGAGTCTCCTCCTTATCGGTTGGTCACCAAGGGCTGTCAATCACTCCTGGCAGTTCTGGGGTCATTCTTTTCCATTTGGTCTCCACTGCCACATCTAGCCTTCCTTGAACTCCCACAGGGTCTTCGTATGGACTCTTCCCTTCTCTGGCACGCTCGTTCCATTCCTCAACTGATACAGGTTGGCCCCTATGGTAGATTCCCAACCAAGAGCCACCATCTTGGAGAGGGTTTCTCTCCCCACCCATCCCCCCACCTACCTACCCTTCCAACAGCCCCCATACCACACCACTCGGATTTTCTCTTACAGCAATCTTTCATCCCATCTAATAGTTTTTCATTTATCTATTTTTTTGGGGGGAGGCTGTCTCCTGGAGCATGCTGGTATAAACCCAGGGCCTCCCAGGTGCTGGCTGAGTGGGGTACCGCCAATCCCAGCTCTCCACATGTTTTTCTTGTTGCCCTTAGCATGCAGTCCTATTGTTTACTTTGGTCTCTGCTTTCTGTCTCCCTGGTTTCTAGTACATCCCATGATTCAAAACAGTACCGGGTCCACCTCCTCAGTCCTCTGACTCTTCTGCTGGCATGGCCCAAGGCATTGCTTTACAGGGTAGCTCAGCTGGGGCACAGTGTGGTACGGACTTCTGGAAGCTTCACAAAGCTGTTTGCTTCTGGCCTTCAGAAAGGCTCCTGGCTATGCCCTTGGGGCATATTTTCTGGTGCTTTTTGGCCTCTGACTCACTGAGGCAACCCTAATCCCCTGTACTTATGTGGGCTTGGGATCCACCTCTTCACACCCTTGCCCTAGACCGGCTGCCTGAGGCTATTTTTCATATGGTGAGAGCCATGGGCACTGAACCAGAGTGAGGCATGTCCCACAGCCCAGGAGGTGAGTTTCAAAGCTTCACAGAGGTGGAGCCTTGGAAAGCTGACTAGGATTTCACTTTAACAGTGACCTTGGGGCTGGTTTTCAGAGGGGTGCCTAGAGAGACGAAGAGGAACCCAGAGGAAACTGGGCTGGAGATGTGGAGACAAGGACAGGAGGGGCTGGAATGGATCTGGAAGGGTGTCCAGACTTGGGGATCATGGTCATTGGTTTGTTGCCCAGATACCCCCTGGGTCCCCTCACTGTCTCTCATACACCATTTCCCATCTAATAGCACTTGGATCCTTGGTAATAAAAAGTGGTTCCTCAGCCTTGGCCTTATGGGCATTCGGGATAAGACAATGCTTTGTTGGGCAGGGAATGAGGGACAGATCTGACCTGGGCTTTATAAGGTGGTTAGCAGCACTCCCAGCTTTTGCCCACTAAATGCCATTTGCAAACTGTGCTCTGGTGTTTCCCTAGGGACCCCTGGGATGCCTGGTTGAGGGCCACTGGGCATGGGAAGCACTCTGGCAAACACACGAAGGACAAGTGCCTGGGAATCATTTTGTTTTTGTGAAGAGGAAGGAAGGAAGGAAGGAAGGAAGGAAGGAAGGAAGGAAGGAAGGAAAGGATACCCATATAAATTTGAGAAATGCCACCTTAAAAATTAGTTAAACACGTCTGGAGAGATGCTCAGCCATTAGGAGATCTTGCTGCTTTTCCAGAGGACTCAAGTTCGGTTCCCAGCACCCATGTCAGGTAGCTTACCACCACTAGCCCCGGGGACCTGACACACTTTTCTGGCTCCTGAGAGTACTCTTACATATTAGCCTGGGGTACTAGAGACCTCCATCAAAACAAACAGTGACTATCCTAAAACTTACCAGGGAATTCCCTGATAAACATCACGCAGCACCAGATAACAAGCCAGATTCCTGAACACACTTCCACACAGAACCCTTCTGTCAATGGGTCACCGCATCATGAAGAGTCGTCGTCGCTCAGAAGCGAACGTGGGAGGCGCTGAGCCCCTTCCCTGCCCACCACAGCTGACTTGGTCTATGGTCCTGAAAAGGTCGGGAACACGTAGTCCCTGGCACCCGACCCCACTTTCTCTGTCACACCAGCTTCCCTGCTCCTTTCTGCTCTTCTCTGCCTCACAGACCCCGCTTAGACTGTGGGCCCCCTGCTCCACCCACCTCTTCTTCACCTCTTTCCCACCCCAGATACCTCTCTGCTTTTGGTCCCCCTAGTCTTGGCTCGGATTCCCCTAGAACAGTGATTCTCAACCTTCTTAGTGCTGTGATCCTTTAACCCAGTTCCTCATGTTGTGTGACCCCCAAACATAAAATTCTTTTCATCATTACTTCATAACTGTCATTTTGCTACTGTCATGAATCATGATATGCAGGATATCTGAAATGCGACCCACAAAGGGGTCATGACCCACAGGTTGAGACCTCCTGCCCTAGAAGACTCTGAGCACAGCCCTCAAGGGAGGGGCAAGGGGCAAAACCATAGATAGATAGATAGATAGATAGATAGATAGATAGATAGATAGATAGAGCCTTCTATTCACATCTCCTAGGGCCAAATAATTAATTTATTGATTGATTGATTAATTAATTAATGAGCAAATAAATAAATAAATAAATAAATGAATGAATGAATGAATAAGGCGAGCCTTCTATTCACATCTCCAAGGACACAAGCAGCCTTTGGGATACATCCTGGGAACCAGAGTGCAAAGGTCTGAGGCACAGACCTCTGGAGAGTGGTGGAGAGCGTGTGTTCAGAACACAGCCGTCTGCGACCGTACCAAGTGAACTGCCTGCTGTCGGGTTCTCGTTAGGCTCTACCCAGCAATGCTAACTGGATTCGAGGAGAACAGCTCACGGAGAAGTACCCAGAGCGCTCCTCCCTCAGGGCACCTCCAACTCTCAGGAGTTCTTCTCACTTTCTCCTAATAAATCTGTTTGCTCTGGGGCGGGGGGCGGGGGGCACCCAGCTTCCAGTAGGGCAGAAGGAAAGGGCGCAGGGGACTTAGGGGGCAGGTGTCACCGGAGTAGAAATCGCTGGCCTGGAGGGCACGGCTGAGGCCTTCAGTGAAGCTGTGGTCATCAGATTCCAGAGGCGGGTGCTCAGGGGGTGTGGGCTAAGATTCGAGGTCTCACCAAAGGGGGCAGTTGAGATGAGTCTCAAAGAACAAGTAAGAGGGCCGTGTTTGTTTTGTGTGAGGCAATCTGTAGCCCCAGCTGGCCTTAAACTCCAGGGCTGCCTGCCTCGGCCCCACAGAGCCCTAAGAGGACAGGCCTGCTTCACTAGGCCTGACTTGAGGAACTTTCCAGGCAGGAAAGAAGGAAGGGATGACAGTCCAGGCACATGTGCACAAGCTACGGAGAAGGTGAAGGAACCAGCAGCTGCAGGGCCTGCAGTGGCGGGGTGCAGCTCAGTGGGAGAGCCTGCAGCAGCTGCAGAGCCTGGAGTGGCGGGGTGCAGCCAGTGGGTGGAGAGCTCGCAGCAGCTGCAGGGCCTGCAGTGGCGGGGTGCAGCTCGGTGGGAGAGCTTGCACTGAGCCTTGGCTTTGATCCCCAGCGCCACATAAACGAGGTACGATGGCATCCACCTGTCATCCCAGCACGTGGGAGATAGAGGCAAGAGGATCCACAGTTGAGGGCAACCTTGGCTCTACAAAACCCCGTCTCAAAAAAAAAAAAAAAAAAAAAAAAAATCAGGAAGAAAGAGTGTGGCGTGTGGGAGGATGGAACCAGACTGCAGAGAGTGATACGGACAGACGGACATCAGATCAGTGGAACTAGAAAGGGCGCCCTCAGCCATCAAGAGAGGGAGTCTTGAGAAAGTTGATGTATTCACTTTGGATGTTTCAAAAGGATTTGTTGGGATATGAGAGATGGCTCAGCAGTTAAAAATACTGCTGTTAGCCGGGCGGTGGTGGCGCACGCCTTTAAGCCCAGCACTCAGGAGGCAGAAGCAGGTGGATCTCTGTGAGTTCGAGGCCAGTCTGGTCTACAGAGTGAGTTCCAGGAAAGGCGCAAAGCTACACAGAGAAACCCTGTCTCGGAAAAAAAAAAAAACCAAAAAACCAAAATACAAAAAACAAAAAAAACTGCTGTTCTTCCAGAGGACCTGAGTTCAGTTCCCAGCACCCACCTTAGACAGCCTGTAACCACAGCTCTGGGATCTGACACTCTTCTAGCCTCCAGAGGCACCACACGTGTGGCACACACACCAAAATAAATCTCTTTAAAAGGATTTACTACTACTTTCTGGATAATCTTCAATATAGGGTCTATTGTACTTTTTAAAATGTATTTTATGTATATGAGTATTCTGTCTACATGTACATCTGCACTTCAGAAGAGGGCATTGGATCCCGTTATAGATAGTTGTGAGCCGTGGAGGCTGGGAATTGAACTCAGGACCTCTGGAAGAGCAGCCAGTGCTCTTAACCTCTGAACCATTTCTCCAAGCTTTTTATTTTTAACTCAAGTTGTTTTGAATAAGTTTTTAAATTATTTCCAGGTGATAGTGACTTTGAATTTACTTTTTTCTTTCTTTCTTCTTCTTCCTCTTCTTCTTTTTTCTTTCTGAGACAGGGTTTCTCTGTGTAGACCCAGTTGTCCTGGAACTCACTCTGTAGACCAGGCTGGCTTCACACTCAGAAATCCACCTGCCTCTGCCTCCCGAATGCTGAGATTAAAGGCATTGTGCCTCCACGCCCGACTGACTTTGAATCTTTCGTTAATAAGCACTAGCCTTGCTCCACTATAATCAGAGAAGAGCATATTGTCTGCTTTTGGGAATCTACTAAGGATTTCTTTTTTTCTTTCTTTTTTTTAAAAATGCGCATTGGCATTTTGCCTGTATATATGTCTGTGAAGGTGCCAGATCCTCTGGAATTGGAGCTACAGACAGTTGTGAGGTGCCATGTGGGTGCTGGGAACTGAACCTAAATCCTGAGGAAGATCAGTCAGTACTCTTAACCACTGAGCCATCTCTCAGACCCTTAAGGATTTCTTTATGGCCTAAAATGTGGCCAATTTAGCAAATGGTTCCCAGGCACTTGCATTCTCTATTTTTAGAGAAGGATACAGTCTAGTTCCATCACATTATTTATATATTTTAGCAAGTCTTTCATGATTTGCCCACACACGCATATGTGTGCACCTATTTTTTGCTCATACACTGGAAGTCTTCAACTAAGACTGTTATCACTAATGAATTTTTCAGTTTCTCCTTTTGGCCTCTGTAGTTTGTTGGTTTGTTTTGATTTTTATTAGTTTTGTTGCTTTAAGAAGTTTTTTATTACATTTTATTTATTTATTTTGTGTGTATGTGTGTATATTTCCACCCCTCTCGGTGTGTGGGGGTGTGTGTGGGGGGTTGGTGTAGGTGTGTGTGTATGGGTGTGTGTGAGTGTGTGTGTATGTGTGTATGTACGAGTGTGTGCGTATGTGTGTGTGTGAGTGTGTATGTATGTGTGTGTGTGAATGTGTGTGTGAGTGTGTGTGTAGGTATGTGTGAGTGTGTGTGTAGGTGTGTGTGTGTGAGTGTGTGTGTAGGTGTGTGTGTGTGAGTGTGTGTGTAGGTGTGTGTGTGTGAGTGGGTGTGTAGGTGTGGGTGTATGGGTGTGTGAGTATGTGTGTGAGAGAGTGTGTGTGTGTGAGTGGGTGTGTAGGTGTGGGTGTGTAGGTGTGGGTGTATGGGTGTGTGGGTGTGTGGGCACTAGCATCCTGTGGCTCAGGTGTGGAGGTCAAAGGATAACTTGGAGAAATCGGTTCTCTCCTTCCACATGAGGGGCCCCGGGTCCGACCTCAGGTCATCAGGTTGACTGAGGGCTGAGCCACCACACCAGCTCTTGTTTGCTTTGAGCGAGGGTCTTGCTACCCCCTGGCTAGCCTGGCACTTGCTACGTAAACTACCTCTGCTCCCCAGTTGGTGGATGCTCCTTACGCTGGCCTCTCCTGTAAGTCTGACAGTTTTTAATCTTGAGACTACCACGATGTTGTCTGAACCCTAGAAAGCTCAGATGACTGTGTAGAGGAGGGTTGAGAAGCTTAGGCAACAGGCTCACCAAGAGGCTGTGGAGGAAGTGGGGTGAACCGAAGCTTCCCTCAGCACATGGGCGCGTAGGCAGGTTGAGGAGAGTGAGGTGGGGCCCAGGACTCCAGCAGCTTACTCTGCCAATATCTGGTGCTTGGTGGTGACATGTGTCCTCGCGCTTTCTCGTGATACTGTAGTGGGTTACCTTAGTTATCTCCCTCCACAGGAGGACACGAGCCATGTCTGCTGGCTGCCGATTGCCTCCCTCAGTCTGACAGTCCCTGACACATGGTAGAGGTGGAACAAATGTTTTAGAATAAGTGAATGAAGTGTCACTGGGTAGCTGAGACCATTAGGGTGGGTGACCAGTGAGCAGTGGGGACACAGATCAGATAAATCAAGCCAGTGAGTCCTGGGAAGGGAAAGTGGTCAAGCCTGGGCTAGTGGCACAACACTACAAGAAGGGATTGGATGGCACTCGGGGAGGGAAGGGCTGCCCTTCATGCCAGGAACTCCCCTCTGCCTCCGGCCACAGCACCACGCACCAGGAATGAGGACGTCAAGGAGGTCCTCTCTCATTCTGTCAGCTACATCTTCCTCTATTTCTTCTTGGGTTTTAGCCTCCTGATTGGAATGCAGAACACCCAAGCCCTTCCCTCCCCCCACGGCCCCCAACTCCTGGGATTTCCAAGTGAACCCTGACAGGGCTGTGTTTACAGAGGCTGCCATGTCTGTGGAGTTGACGCTATTATTCAATAACAGGAAAGCCTTCACCACCTTCATCCAGCATTCTGTGGGGGTCATTTGGAGTCTTATAAGTCCTGCCAGCGCCTCAGAATTATCCAGATGTAAGCTTTACTTGTGGCAGCTTAGATCTCGTCGGTGGAGTGTGTGGCAGGGACTGTTCGTATCACAGCAGACCAGAGAGCCGAAAGCAACAGGGACCAAGGAACGCCTTCATCCTTCAAAGGTCCCCCTGTGGCCTACTTCTACCTCCTAAAGGTTCCACAGACTCCGGAAATAGAGGTTCCAACCGGGGGGCAAGTATTCAAACTGAGAGCCTGAAGTGAACAGTTCAGACCACATCATACCAGGAGTGAAAGGCACATCCTAGAACACATGCCCTGAAACTGAGACTCGTACCCAAAGGGACAAGACACAGTGTCACTGGTGGTGGCCTAGAGGGGAGTTCCTGTCTGGAAGCAAGACTCCAGGCATGAGCCTGTGACTTCCCTGCAGGATGATGTTCTCAGGTTTCCTTCAAGGCACCCCTCTGAAGGGATCAAGGAACCACTCTGAGGAAGTACAGGAAACGGTTCATTTTGAATGTGATCTTTGAATTTGGAAGTTACAGCATGCTAGGCTTTGAAAATGCAGGGCAGCCGGGTGGTGGTGGCGCAGGCCTTTAATCCCAGCACTCGGGAGGCAGAGCCAGGGGGATCTCTGTGAGTTCAAGGCCAGCCTGGTCTACAGAGCGAGATCCAGGACAGGCACCAAAACTGCACAGAGAAGTCCTGTTTCAAAAGAAAGAAAGAAAGAAAGAAAGAAAGAAAGAAAGAAAGAAAGAAAGAAAGAAAGAAAGAAAGAAAGAAAGAAAGAAAAAAAGAAAGAAAGAAAAAAAGAGAGAGAGAAGAAAGGAAAGAACAGAAGGAAGGAAGGAAGGAAGGAAGGAAGGAAGGAAGGAAGGAAGGAAGGAAGAGAAAATGAAGGGCAGCCATAGCCATGCTGGCTACGGTAAGAGTTACTGACCAGCCTGGGGAACCAGGTGGAATGGATTTTAGAGAAGCTGAATGCCGGGCATGCACTCCAAGGAGCAGGGCTTCTTCCTAGTGGCTGAGGACCTTCTGACACACGTGCCTGAATATGCATCTATAGACCAAGGAGAGCTACTTCCCACTTCCATCACCCGAAACCCACCATCTAGTTCATTTGTCTTAACTTTTCTTTTTTTAAATTTTTCATGACAGGGTTTCTCTGTGTAGCTTTGGTGCCTTTCCTGGCTCTCACTCTGTAGACCAGGCTGGTCTCAAACTCACAGAGATCCGCCTGGTTCTGCCTCCCGAGTGCTGGGATTAAAGGCGTGCGCCACCACCGCCCGGCTTCGTCTTAACTTTTCATAAATTCTCAACATCATTTCTAGGCTCTTCTCTGTCTGGAATGTTGTTCTCCTTCCCGACTCTCCAAACAGCTCGGTCGGTCACAGCATCCCCCATTGTCTATCAATGTCTCTGTCTAGCGGCTTTCTCCTTGTCAAGTCTGGGCACACTCAAAGTCCCTTCCACCCTGAATGGTGGCTAGGAAGCTGTCGTACCCCCCGGAGTCACCCTCTCCTTTGACTCCAGTTGGACCTCTGCAAGGACTCAGGCACGTTTGTCAACCTCACTTTTTGTTCAGACCTCAGCTATGTCCACTCCGAGGTAGCTGTGAATGTAGCCAAACACAAAATCATCAACTTTCTTAAAATACGATGGGCGTGAATGTGTAACTTGATTATGTGATTTCCGAGCATGAACTCTGTAGACAATGTGATGTTTCAACATGGAAGGTTAAACGCACCTCACTCTCTTTCCCACTCTTCTTCCAGTCTGCCGTATCTGATCGGAGTGGACCAGTTTCTGCTTGTCCTGCCTCTGGCGCATTTGCCTACATTTCCTCCTCCCTGAGGCCTTTCCTCCTCCTTGACCCTCTAAGTAGGGTGAATATGTAATTTATCATCCCAACTGGGTCACTGTTTAAAGTGAAAAGGGACACTAATTAATAATTATACCAACTTCACCCCCATAAACCAAGACTCTCCCAGGTGAACTCAGATATATGGCCCCCTTCCCCTCCTTCTCTGGCTGCTCATCTGGTTCCTTTATGGGGTCCTCTTCCACCAGCCACTCATGTTTATCCCGAGGGCCCTCCATTCTCATGCCGCTCCACCTCCCTACATGATCTTATCCAGCTATGGCTCCTGCTCTGGGATTACACTGTTGTGATTTCTACACTCCATGTTTGTGCAAATTGAACGGCTGACCTGAAGTCTCGACCTGACTGTCCTGGTGCTAACTCAAATCTACGTTTTCAAACCCAAGTCATCCTCTTCAGCTTCCGCTAGGCTCCTTCATGCTGCAGAATGGTGACTGGATGGGGAACACGGAGGAAGCATTTCTGGAGATGCTGCAGCCCGCAGCCAGATCACCCCACACTAGCCACACTGCTAGGACCGTCACGGAACACGCCAAGCCTTAGCCTCCTGTGGAATGGAGATAGAATCTTACCCGGTGGGCAGGATTGTGTGGGACAGCGGCAGCAACAGCAGGTTTTTATAGGGTACTTGGGCATGTTTGCACAGCTCCCGTGTAATATTTCATTTAGTCCTCAAACAGCCCACAGGGTAGGTGTCGCTGTGGTGCCTCGTGGTGAGGAACACTGAAAGGTTATGGCACTTGCACTGTCTAAACAGCAGGCTAAGGTTTAAATTCTGGAAGCCAGGGTCCAGGAACATTTTGTGAAGCATCCACGTCCTCTATGTACAAGGTGTTTTGTGCCCAGGTCATCAAAGCAGACACCCCGGAGGAGACAGGTCTCTCTCACTCTTCCTATCCACAGCCCTCAAGTCCTGTCAGCCGTATCTGAGGACGCCGGGTACTTATTACCGTTGCACAGTCCCGGTTCTTCACCCAAAGTGCCTTCCTATTAAGAAACTAACCGCCAAAGGACCAGATGTGAGTGCAAGGCCCAGATCTCTGACTGGTTGGAGGCTCCTCTTTTCCACCCTCCCTGTTCATTTTCTTGGCACACTGCTCCACTGCTATAAAACAAGCCCTGGCCTCTTATAAGAGGATGAGAGCCTCCAGAACCAACACCAGCCCACCTAACTGAGGCCACTGTTCCAAGCCAGTGCCCAGCCAGCCTCACAGCTGGCCGTAGATATGTAAGTCAGCCAAGACCAGGAAAACCAGTGAGCCACACGCAGCTCGAACAGCTGATCTACTCCACGGTGAGCTGAATAATGGCCGCTGTCTGCAGCCGCTAACCTCTGCGGCAGTGTGTCAGCAGTAGGGCGGGGAGGTGTGGTTAGGAACTACGTTAGCAGGCTCAGAATGTCACGGGCTGTTGGAGTCAGGGCTGAGCGTTTGCAGATTCCTGGCATCTTACTTAAGGATTTGAAATACAAGCACACATGAACTACAAAGTAGCAAGGAAACTGTTCAGAAGCGAAGTGATAGTACAAGTTGGAAAGGACTGTTGGGATTAACAGTGGCCCACAAGGTTAAGAACTCAAGGGCTCCCATTATCGACTGGGATTCTTTCCTGGGGTTCAAGAGAAGGAGATGGGTTGTTAAGGAACATAGCCTACGTGGTTCTGTTTTGATTGGCAGACAGACTGTATAAACCTTTGCTCACCACACATATCACCTTCTGTGATGCATCGGATTTCGATTTTTATTTTTGGTTGTGAACCTAGCCTTTAATGGCTGAGCCATCTCTCCAGCCCTGATTTCAGTTTTTAATGGTTTATTTTAATGTAATGTGCAGGAGTGTTTTGCCTGTCTGTCTGTCTGTCTGTGCACCACACTTGTGCAGAGCCTATGGAGGCCAAAAGGACGAGACAGACCCTGAAACTGGAGTTACAGCGGTTGTCAGCTGCCATATGGGTGTTGAAAATCAAACCTGAGCCTCTGGAAGAGCAGTCAGTGCTCTTAACTACTGAGTTACAGTCCAATACATCCGATTTTAATCACATGTGTCCCTGTTGTCAGCTGTTTTTGCTCTTTTGGGGGGGGTCTGCCACCCAGCTCCCAAATAAATACACAGAGACTTTTTCTTACTTATGAATGCCCAGCCTTAGCTTGGCTTGTTTCTCACCAGCTTTTCTTAACTTTAAATTATCCCCCCCCCGACCAGGCGGTGGTGGTGGCAGCAGCGCACGCCTTTAATCCCAGCACTCAGGAGGCAGAGGCAGGCATATCTTTGTGAGTTCGAGGCCAGCTTCGTCTACAGAGCGAGATCCAGGAAAGACGCAAAGCTGCATAGAGAAACCTTGTCTCAAAAAATCAAAAAAAAAAAAAAATTATCCCATCTACCTTTTGCCTCTGGGCTTTTTCCTTTTCTTACTTCTGTATATCTTATTTTCACTCTTACTCTATGGCTGGCTCGGTGGCAGTGTGGCTGTGTAGCCGTGTGGCCATGTGGCTGGGTAGCTAGGTGGCAGGGTGGCTGGATGCCTTTGTGGCTGGATGCCTGTGTGGCTGTGTGGCTGGGTGACTGGGTGGCTGGGTGGCTGGGTAGCTGGGTGACAGGGTGGCTGGGTAGCTGGGTAGCTGGGTGGCAGGGTGGCTGGGTGGCTGTGTGGCTGTGTGGCTGGGTGACTGGGTGGCTGAGTGACTGTGTGGCTGTGTGGCTGGGTAGCTGGGTGGCTGTGTGGCTGTGTGGCTGGGTGACTGGGTGGCTGAGTGACTGTGTGGCTGTGTGGCTGTGTGGCTGGGTAGGTGGGTGGCTGGGGGCTGGGTGGCTGGGTGGCTGGGTGGCTGAGTGGCTTGCCCCCAATGTCCTCCTCCTTGATCCCTTTTGCTCTTCCTTCTTTCTTTCTCATTCCTTGATCTTTTCCTCTTCTCCTCCCAGATTTCTCCTATTTACTCTCTCTGCCCACCAGCTCTGCCTATCCTTTCTCCTGCCTCACTATTGGTCATTCAGCTCTTCATTAGATCACCAGATGTTTTAGGCAGGCACAGTAACACAGCTTCATAGAGTTAAACAAATGCAACATAAAACAACACAACACATCTTTGCATTGTTAACAAACATTCCACAGAATAAGCAAATGTAACACATCTTAAAGTAATATTCTACACCTGCCCAGTTTATGCACAGGAATAACTACGTGGCAAACAGGGATTCCTTCTGAAAGTTCTCTCAGGGGACATGCTTTGCCTTATTGAGCATTGACCCCCAAACCAGTCTGGGCCCTATCAGCCCCCAACTCCTACCCACATAGAAAGTGTTCATGAGTAGGGAAGGTGGATTGTTTGGAGAAGGGGTTATGAGCATCTTGATGTAGGTGGGGATCCATTGTTGCTAACGTGTTGAAGAGGGGTGCACACACACAGTGCGTGCAGGTGAAGGTTCTGGACTGCTAAGTGCACTATTAGAGGAGAAAAGTGTGCATAGACCAGACCAAGCGGAGTCCCAGTTGCTAAGTTATCCCCTATGCTTGATTGCCTCAGACTGTGTAACAAAATGCCATACACTGAGTAACCAATTGGTAGACAGTTGTCTTCTCACTGCCACTTTCTCCACATGGAGGGAGACAGAACTGTTGTCCCTTCCTTTTATAATGACACCCGTCTTGTAGAATCATAGTTCTTCCTGTTACCTCTTTACATATTCATTACCTTCTCAAAGGCCGTCTCTCCAATTATAGTCACATTGAGGGTTATGGATTCTTCATGCAGATTTGAGAAGGGAGGGGACTCAGTCCATAACTGGTGGAAGGCGTAACAAACTACCCCCAATATAAGAAGCTAAAAGCAACAGATGGGGGCTGCTAAGAGCACCCAAAAGAGGCCTGAGGGCAGAGCAGACCCTAGAGCTGAGGACAACTCTAACAATAGCAGAGCAGAGCAAGCACTGGGGGAGAGGAGCCAAACCACAGAACCAGATAAGAGACCAGCGGCAGCAATGAGGCCACACCACCGCCGTTACAAAGGAGCAGTGACCACCAGAGCCAGAGCCAGAAGGAAGTCAAGGGCAAAGAAGCCCTTTTAGCCAATACTGGAGACTGAGGCTTTGTTCTGAAGCAGAGTCTTGCTAAGAATCCCAGGCTGGCCTTGAACTTTCAACCCTCCTGCTTCCACCTCCTGACATATTGTCCAGACCATTTTCATTTTTTGGTATTGTCAAGGTCACGAGTGACCCTGACAAAGTCAGAACTGTGGTAGGACCAGAGGCCAGACCCAGTGGACTGGGGAGTTGATGGAGCTACAAGAAGAAGCTGGCTGCTAGCACGGGCTTGGGGAAGCTTGGGTGGAACGGGACGGGACGAAAGAAACTGGAAACCCAAGCAAGAGATGGTCAGGAGGGCTTGCTGCGTCTTCGCAGGCTGTGGGGTGATTTGGGATAGACAGAAGGTTTGGAGAAGAAGAGCAGGAAGTGACCATAATTCACCCTCCCTGGCATTCGCTATGAGCCAGGCCTGTGTCAGACTCTCTCTGTGGCTTTTCTCACCCCATCCTTCCATCAGCTACCCATGGGAAAGACAACATAACCCAAGCTTAACACCTCCAGATGAGTTCTGAGAAACACGTGATTCTGTCATTCTGTGAGCAGCATCACAATGTTCTTAAACAAACAAGATGACTTCAATGTCCTTAGATGATAGTTGTTGCTGGGTCAGGGGTCTCAGAATAATGAGGGACAGACCACCAAAGTCTATTAAACCAGAAGCAAACTTTATTCCAGAAAAATAAAAATAAATAAAATAAAACACCACAGGGTACAAAAGCTTATCAGCTAACTGAGACCACAGCCAGTGTTGGAATTCTGAGGCTACGGCAATGGAGGTGGATACTGGCCCCCTTTTATAGTGTCAGGGATGGGGTGCATGCTAGGAGCCACGTAGAAACATCAGGCACGGGATGCATGCTAGGAGCCACGTAGAAACAACTATTTAAAGTTAACTTTGGTCCAGGCAGTTGTTGGCTATAAGGGACAAGGGGGTTAAAAGTTAACCCCTGGCTGTTGACAGAGTAGCTGCTGTAAGCAGAGAACCATAGTTAGCAGTTAACCTTTAAAGTTGATGACTGTCAGCTTTATATTCCTGGACCCTTCGTTGTGTGGATCTACCATCACACATATGGTTGAGAGAGGCATCATACAACATGTGACTATTTCTCCCGTTCGGCTCACTTGAGGAATCAAAACACTGACAGATAAAGTAATCTATCCATGCTCACACAGACAGTGAGTGATAAAAGTGGGATTTGAACCCTGTCTCCATGGGATGGGGAGATTGGACGTGGATTCTGGCCTGCTTCTAAGAAGAAATAGAAAGGAAGGAAAGATGGGAGCGGGCGGTAGCTGAGTAGGTTGAGAGAAAAATTTGACGCCGATCATGGGCTAGCCATGGCCTTGGTTGATCTTTTCCCTCTAAATGAGAGAGTGGTGCTGAGCTAGAAGGGGGTGGGAGAGCGATGGAGGCTAAGAAGAGCAAATGGCTAAAGCTGGTCTGTGTCCCAGCGGATGGTGCAGACGCTGGACACTTGGTTTGTAGTGGAGCTGGCCCTGTGCGTTACGTGGTGTGAGAGCCAGGAGAAGGGAAGGGATGCGTGAAGGAGGCTCCACTAGGAACAGGGTGGTAACCTGAACCGAGTCTTTTTCTGTCCTCCCAGCCAGCTCCCAAATAACAACACGGAGACTTCTTACTGATTATGAAAGCTAGGCCTTAGCTGGCTTAGGCTTGTCCCACTGGCTCTTATAACTTAAATTAACCCATTTATATTAACCCATTTATATTAATCCATGTTTTGCCTCATGGCTTTTTACCTTCTTTCATCTTGCACGTCCCGTTTTCTCTCCTTCTGGCTGGCGACTCCACCACTCTTCCGAAAGTCCTCTCTGTCCCTGGAAGTCCCGCCTAACCTCTTCCTGTCCAGCTCTTTATTAAACCAATCACAGTGACACATCTTCACACAGTATGCAAATATCCCCCACAACAGTAGCCGGGTGTCCCGGGAGGATGGGAGCCAGGGCAGTGGCCGCCTATGAGTCAGAATAGTTCTCAACCATGGCTGTACTGAAGGCACACAGGGTGGAGTCCCACTCCATAACAGCGACTCCAGTCTCCAGAGCTGGCCTGGCTCCATGCTGTGGCCACTGTCCCCGGACTGTAGCTAGTGCTGAGGAGCTCAGAATGCAGCATCACACAGAGTTCCAGAAAGAAGAAAGGAGGGCCAGGCTGGTAGAAACGTGCACCCAGTAGCTGAGGAGGGTGGTGGGGTGCTCGTGCAGGGCTCTGAGGAGGAAAAGTGGAGATGGGGACACTGGCCAAGATGGAAGTGGGACTCCGAGATGTGCAGTACCCCTGAGAAAGTTAGGAGGGGTATAATGAGCAGAGAGCTAGTGAATCCCTCTTGTATTCCAGCTGCCCAAATCGAAGGAAAGGCTGCTTTCAGAACTTGGCTTCATGTTTGGGGCGGAGGCCCCCTGAAAGGAGAAATGGGAAATACTCAGGAGCTGTTTCTGTGCCCCAAGGGTCACACCAGGATTGGGTTGCCTGGAGGACATGGGGTGTCTTCCTTGCCTAAGGACCTCTTCTGGAAAACAAGGATGGGGGGAACAGCGTTAAGCCAAAGCCAGCAAAGCCTGCTGAGCACCGTGCCCACCTGAGGCACCTTCTGACAATTCGTGAGACAACACGTGATCTCGGATGGCATTTCCCGAAGGACGTTCTCTGGGATGTTAACGGGACACTCCTGGGGTTAGGGCAGCCATCGCAGGGTAACCAAAGTTGGGGAAACATTGGGTGACAGAGGCTTCAACAGATCGATGCACGGCAAGACTTTTGCAGAGCGTTTAATCTGACAATGTTTCAAGACTCGCCAAAAGGCAGGGTTCAATATTTGAGGAGGACTCATTCCAAGACCCGAGTATACCAAAATCTGAGGGTGCTCAAGTCCCTTACATAAAGCTGTGTATGTGCATATAATGGGTGCACATCCTTCTATACTTTTTTATTTTCATTTATTTATTTTATTTATTTATTTAATTTTTGGTTTTTCAAGACAGGGTTTCTCTGTGTGGCCTTGTCTGTCCTGGATCTCGCCCTGTAGATCAGGTTGGCCTGGAACTCGCAGAGATTCTCCTGCCTCTGCCTCCCAAGTGCTGGGATTAAAGGCGTGAGGCACCACCACTGTGCAGCAAGTCAAGGTGGCGTACTTCTTTTAGCCAGTTATTCCGGTTATTTTCTGCTTGAAGCTGAATGCTCTCCTGGACATAGAGGGGCCAGCTGTTCATCCTCAGTGCTTGACCACAGGTCACTTTCATTCCTGACAGGCCTTGAAGAATAAACAACCTATAGAGCATGCTCATCAGAAGTCACAGAGTATAAGGCACTCAGCTTTGAGGTCACAGGACAGGACTTCCAGCACAGGCTCTGTACCTCGGAGCTGTGTGACCTGGGACAAGTTGGTGATGTCCGTTTCTCCTCTGCAGAGTGAAGGCTGGGAATGGAGCTCAGTGGGACACCACACACAGGTACAGTCCCATCTGTAAAATAGGCTAAATAAAAGTGCAATTATCGTGAGAGTTCAATACACCTTTGGAACAATGAGGGCATCTGACACCCTCCGTTAAAGGCGTGGGTTGGGAGATCGGGAGTTTTTCCCACAGTTATGTGACATGTTGGCCTTAACTCTGTCTTCTGAATTACTTAGAAATAAGGCTCAGATGGTGCTCAGAACCTGTAACCGGATGAGACGGTTGACACAGCCCGGGATGACACAGCCCGGGGACTGAAACACATTCTGCTCCATTCCTGCTGCCCGAGGAAGCACAGAGGAGGTTGGTTGGTATCTTGGAGAGGATGGGGCAAGGGAAGGATGGGGGTGCGCGGCAGCTTGCCCTGCCTCCGTGTCCGGCAGTGTGAGTGGGCACACAGGAAAGCTCCCAGGCAGGCGTGCAGAGCTTGGCCCAGGGCCCGGCGCTGCCTTCCGGGGGTGACCGCTGCGAGGAAGGGCCTTCTAGAAAACCTCCTGGGGCCGCCTGGGGCTGACGTCAGCGCCTCCGGACTGCTGGGGCTTCCAGAGCTGCAGCTAGGGAAAAGGACGTGTCTCTCTGTGTGCTCCTGCAGCCTCTGGAAAGTGGGGACCTGTGGCGGTGCTGGGGCGGGAAGGGTCTCACTAAAGTCACCGAATAGAGGCCACGCCCACGCTGGGACCAGCGCTGTTCAGACTCCTCCTCTCCGGCCCTGAATCTGTCCCAGAGACCTTCATGACACTGAGGAACCGCCTATGTGCCCACTGTGTCTACCTTCAGGTCTATGTCACCTTCCTACTTCTCCTGACACCAGGAAAGGAAGGACAGCCACAGGCATTGAATCCCAAGGTACCACGCTGTGGTATCAAACATAACCCCAAGATAATCCACCTGGAATGCAACCTACAAGGTACAGAGCCAATGCTCTGGGTGGAGAATTGCAATTCCCGTCTCACATGTCTGCCTGTCTCCTAAACTGGGTGAAGGGGGAAACCATGCAACATCTTAGATTAGAGGAACATTGAGCTCACATTTCTTTATTTAGACAGGATCTAGCCTCAAGCTCACAATTGCTCTGGTCGGGTCTCCCAAGTGCTGATATTACAGGTGGGTGCCACCAGCCCTATTTTTTTTTTTTTTTTTTTTTTTTTTTTTTTTTTGCCTTTCCTTAAGAGGTCGGGCATCTGCAGAGTCCTGGGAAACAGATCTCCTCTGGCTGCATCAGCCACTGGCTCTGTGCCTTCACAGGAGCTCTGCTAGACAATTCAGGTGGGTCCTCTTGCCTCCAGGTCTCCTTGCTGGCCCTGGCACCTCCTAGTCTCTTTCTCCTGCCAGGGTGGGGCCTCCAGGGCTCAGGGCCTCAGCTGAGCTCCCTTTTATCTTGGCAGCTGCTAGACGTCTCCACAGCTCCTGGCCTAGTAAACCCTTCACTGCCTGCCTAAGGGGGAGTTTTGATTGGCTTCAGCCGGGATGACCTCACCCTCTCCAGAATTTGGGAGTGTTCCCATTTTCCAAGCCCCACCTCTATCCAAGGAGTTCCCTTCTGGCTGTCTTTTCTTGAAGGGCCACCTGGCTCAGTGGGTGGGCCTGAGTCTTGGAATTCCCCATCCCATTGGGAAGGCAAGCGTGTGTTTCCTCCCTGCCCATCACTCCTTCAACAATGAATTGCCGAGGCTTTACCCAAGCTGTAGAGTTCCGGCACCTTATTCAGCCTCTTCTCCTCTTTCTGTTCTTAGCTAGCAAGAATCTGCATTATTTTAAAACAATCTTGGGCTGAGGAGTTGGCTCAGAGATTGACAAAGTTGCTTCACAAGCAGGAGGACCCAAGTCTGGATCCCCAATGCCCACATAAAAGCCTGGTACTGGAGGGTATCTGTAACCCCAGGATACAGGGGCAGGAGAGATCTACTGAGGAAGATACTCAATACCGACCTCCGGCTTCCACAAGCGCACCCACGGGAGTCCACACACACACACAGACACATGTGCACACAAATCGTGACCACCCGTGGGCTCCTTTGACACGTTCTGGTTTCATCTTCCCAGATGATGACCAAAGGCTTAACATCCCCAAGTCACAGACGAAGAAGTGAACGCTTGGAGAGTCTATGAACCTGCTCAAGATGAGCAGGCACCACAGTGGACTCAGGAGTCACTCCCCGCTGTGGGACTCCATGGCCAGAGCTCAGCGTTCTCACTGAGAAATGCTGCAGACTGTAGCCACGTGTGTCCAACCATCCACCCTGGAAGGACCAAGGACAAATCCCATCAGCCTTGCCTGGGAAGTGTCCCCAGAGCCTGACACTTTACCCCAGCCCTCAGCTAAGCCACTGGAGCTATCTGCAAGAGTCAGACAGTGCCTGTGACTGTCCCTATCCTGTGTGTCCGTTCTCCACGAAGCAGCTGAATAGACCCCTGAAATGTTGAGTTTGGTCAGAGCCCTCCAATAGCTCGCGTCTGACTCAGAGGCCAAGCTAAGGTCCCTAGAAGGTTCTCCACCACCTGCCTCTACCATCACTACCGTGATCTCTGACGCTCCTCCTTATCCTGACCCCCCAGCCCCAGCTCCACGTACACGGGGTTCCTTCTACTCCTGAACACTAAGCAAAGTCCAGCCTTTGCACTTGCCTGGAAATCCCTCACCACATGACCTCATTAGACCCTCAGTTCCTCCAGTTCTGCCCAAATGTCACATGTCACTGAGTCACTCCCTGCTCGCTTTACCTCCTTCCAACAGGTGACACCACCATGTGACACTACTTTCGATAAATTATCAAGTAGTCATCTGCTCTCCTGTTAGGATGTGAGGGATGTTCTGCATGTGTAGGTTTTTTTCCAGGCTGGATTTCCATGTGTACAGTACTACTTGTCACATAGTAGGTGCTCAGTAAATATGTATGGAGGAGGCAGAGAGAAAGACAGTAGCCAGGTGATCTGAGGGAGTCTGGACAAGCCTTTGAGACAGATCAGCCAGGCCAAGCCTTGAGGAAGCTAAACCTTAGGTCAGGAAAGTCTTTGGCTTTTTAATGTGTTTTCTTTGAGCTTCAGGACCAAAGGTTAACAGAAGTCTCTAGCAGGGTAACAGCTGAGGTGCTCTAAAGAGCCATGGAGGATTTCAGGACCATGTTCTTCAACATGATGTGTGTGTGTGTTTTGTTTTGTTTTGCTTTGTTGTTGCTGATTCTTTTCTTTTTTTCTTTTTTCCTCTTTTCCTTTCTTTCTTTCTTTCTTTCTTTTTTTTTTTTTTTGCAATAAGGTCTCACACTGTACTGAGCTAGCCTTAGCTCAGACTTGTAGCAATCCCACTGCCTCTACCCCCTGGGTGCTGGATCACAAGTGTGAGACACATGCCCAGCTGGGATGATGTTCTTAAGAACTACATCTGAGGACCTGGGGGAAAGTGGCAGGAGTGGACAGGAGAAAGGTCAGCTGTGAGTCCATCCCAGACGACCTTAGGTGACCCCACAAGGATTTGGGGAGCTAAAATGGTCCCTGCCTACACCATCCTCCCGGACTTTCAGCCTGCAGAACCGTGATACAATATATTTCTGATGTTTTCCCAGGCACGTCCACCTTTGACGTTGTGACTCAGGTGTCATCTACAAAGTTCATGTGTGAGGACTGCACAATCCAGTTACAAAACAAACAGGCCAACTCATGTCTTGAGTAAGTTTACAGTTCTCTGTTGTGCCACATTCATAGCTTTCTCAGGCCGTGTATGAGCCATGGGTTAAATGTGCCTGCAAGCCATCCAGTCTGTGGCACTGCGTAACAAGCCCGTCACACACTCAGGCACGTCTTAACCTCACTCTGTCTGGGAGTTCTTGTCAAACGGGTGATTTTGTTGACCTCCCATGGTTGAGGCAGTTGCACGCTCCTGGGTGTGACACACGGAGATCAGAGGACAGCTCGCCAGAGTCCTGTTCCCCCCTTGCACCAAGTGGTTCAGGGGATTGAACGTAGGTCATCAGGCTTGGTGTGGAGCATCTTTACCCACTGGGCCTTCTCCTCAGCTCTGATGGGGCGCACGTCAAGCTCATAGCTGCAGTCAGATGAACTCTTGTGACCCAGTTGTCACCAATGAGGGTTAATCCCAATTATCAAATTGATAAGATCAAGGATTTCCTGAGAGACAGGCCTCTGGAAATGCCTCTGTGTATATGTGGGTTGCAGGGGGAGGTCTTAACTAGGTTAATTAGGATGGGAGAACCTGCCCACTGTGAATGGCACCATTCCCTGAGCTAGGGTCCTTGATTATACAGAAAGGAGAAACCGGGCTGGGGAAATGGCTCACAGAAAGGTATTTGCTGCCAAGCCTGATGACCCCAGTTTGAACCCTAGGCTGCACATAACAGAAGGAGAGAACCACCTTCCGTAAGCTGTCCTCTGACCTCCACATGCAGATTATAGTGTGTACACACACACACACACACACACACACACACACACACACACACTGTATTTTTTTTTTTAAATAAGGAGAACGTGAACTGAGCATAAGCATTCAACACTTTTTGCTTCCTGGCTGCGGATGTCATGTAGTCAGTTGCCTCAGGCTCCTCCTCCCTGGATGTCCCCTCCATTACGGACTGTACCCTTGACCTGTGATCCAGAATAAAGCCTTTCTCCCTTAAATTGCTTGTATCGGGGTACTGTCCCAGCAACCGGAAAAGGAAGTAAATTGTCCCTCCTTTCCTGTCATTGTCCTGGGTGAGAGGACTCAGGCACAGTGGTCAGCCACTATTGCCGGGCACTCGGAGGATGGGAAGGAGACCACACGATCTTCCTGAGAGCTGTGTTGACCCTGACCGTGAACCCTGCTCCGTGCCTTGCAGCACTCAACGTGGGAGGAGAGAGCTGGGTCAGCCCAGATGTTGAAAATGATTTTTCAGTTAAAACAACAAGACCATCAAGCTTGGCATGGTGATGTAATTACAGGCCCGTAATCTCAGCACTTGGTAGCAGAGACAGGAGGACTGCTCTGAGTTCCAGGCCAGTTTTTGTTATAGCGTGAAACTTTGTCTCAACATCAACAACAAAAAGAAACTAGAAAGAAAGGAAAGAAGAAAAACCTAACCTAGGCTGAACTCCAAGGACTGCTTTGAGCAGCCCCCATCTCCCTCCCCCCACCCCCCACTCCTCCCCTTCCCCCTCCTTCCACCTCCCCACCCCTCCCCACCCCCACTAAGGCAGAAAGAAGGGAAGCAGGAGATGAAGCATCACTCCCTTCTGAAGAGGAAGTGGGCCCCAACTACTGTAGGTTCAATGCAGCCTATCGACTGCATCCAAAACTTGTTTGCATTTAAACATGGTGGGAAGACTTCAAAGTCCATTGCAGGCCCTGGTGTGACCAGTGTGGTAGGGATTTGTGAAGGAAGGGCTTTTGTTACGGGCTAGGAATGTTCCTCCACTGGGTTAGTGTCAAAGGCTTGGTCAGTACCACAGTGGTGTTCAGAGGCGGGGCTTGGGGGAAGTGATTGCCTCAGGAGAACTCTGACCTCATCTCCGAGTTCCTCAGTCCACGGATACTCAGGACCTAATGGCTCTACTGGGGGGTGATGGAAACTGTAGGAGGTGGAGCCCTGTTAGAGGCTGGTCCCAGGGAAGGGCCTTAGGAGGGTGTATTTTGTCCCTGTGCCTCCCCTTCTAGGTCACTGTGAGTTAGGCAGCCCCCTTGGCCACGTATTCCCACCATCACGATAGTCTCACCTCAGGCCTTGAAATAACAGACTGGGCCAACCATGAGAGCAAACCTCTGGGGCTACAAGCCTAGATAGATCATTCCTCCTTTTAAATCACTTGTCTGTGGAATTTTGTCACACTGACAGAAACCTAGCATACACAATCTGAAAACAGCGAGTGTACTCTTTGGAATAATTGCAGATTTGCTGTGACGGGGGCCTCGGTTTTATGATATACTCTTGGCTATTTCGATGATGACTTTTTGCAGACGCCATCAGTGACAGCCTTTCGTAAGCTTTCCTGCTCACCCTAGATACCTCACAGTCGGTTCCCTCCTCCTCCTCACAGACACAGCCTGCATCGTTCCTTTTGTATCTTAACAACATCTACCACAGCTCCAAGCTTTACAAATTATAAAGATGACTGCATCCGATGCTTTTCTCGGACCGAATATCCGACAGGAGGAACTTAGGGAGGAAGGGACTCACGTGGGTTCATGTGGAGAAGCCATGCCAGCACTCACGGCTGGTGGGGGCCTACAGAGGAGGCGCTGGTGTTGGATGTAATGCCAGCCTGTAAGCCATAAAGGTCCGCCCCTAGGGGCCCTCCTCTACCAGTCAGGCCCAACCTTCCGAACCTGTGCCACCATCTGGGGGCCGAGTGCTCAAACGCAGCCTGCAGGGAACGTTTGGGATCCAAACCAGAACGGGGCCTTTTAAATTTTTGAAAAACACAACATAACATTAAAAAAAAAAAAAAAAAAAAAAAAAAAAAAAAAAAAAAAAAAAAAAACCTCTCTCTGAATCAAAAGCTCTTGGAGTCTTTTGTTTTGGCCATTTCCTAAATCTGAGCACAGATATGTAGTATGTGTGTGAGAAGAGCAGATGGGATGAAGTGTTTGTGGTCAAACTGGGCCGTGTCTGAGCTTGTCTGGGAACACCATGGGGCAGCATGGCAGGAACTGGGTGCAGAACGTGTGTGTTGCAAGTGGTAAACAGACAATGCATCACTTAGCAGAGTGACAGTCTCACGAGAAACAATCGGCAGTCCTCAGACATCCTCTCTGCCGTGGGAAGAGCACACAGGACTCGGGGACATGGAGCGGCTGGGGACCGCAGCTTCTGGAGTCTAATTCAGTTAAGCAAGTGTTTGTTAAACACCTACTATGTGTGAGGCACTGTGCTCAGCTCCCTGGTGGTAGCGGCATGTACTCTACTCTGCCATCAGATATCTGACAAGCAAGCTGTCTCACACACACACACACACATACACACACACACACAGGCACAAGCACACGCACACACATACATGTACAGACACACATACACACAACATACACACATGCATACACACACGTATACACACAACTTCACACATACACACACACAACATATACACATGTATACACACACATGTATACACACAACTTCACACATACACACACACACATACACCCACATGTACACACACACATACACACAACATACACATATACATACACACACATGCATACACACACACACATGCATACACCCACATGTACACACACACATACACACAACATACACACATACACACACACATGCATACACACACATGTAACACACAACACACACACACACACACACACACACAGTTGCAATAAACACACAATGCATAGATACTGACGGCTGTAAGAGGTGACCTGACCTGGAGAGCAGGTAATGAGAGAAGCCCATGGCAGCAGCTAGCGCATCTCAGGAAAGAGCTGGGACCCATGGGACTTAGAAAGTGGTAGAGGTGGGGAAAGGGGAGAGGAAACCTCAGGCAGAAAGAAGGTTTAGAACATCTGGAATCAGAAGCCAGTCTGCTCAGCCTCGGGAGTGTGGATGAAGAGAGCCCGGGGAGACTGCACGAGCAGGTGCACTGGGAACCCCCAAAGGAGGGGAGTATCTGGACTCATCTGTTCTCTCACAGGATTCCCCTACGGTGTGCTCACCGTGGGCAACGACGCTAGAGGAGGCAGGCTGTAACATGAGGGAGAGATGGCAGCAGCCTCGTTTAGGGTGACGGTGGGAACGGTGACCAGAGAGCTGACGTGACAGGAACCAGTCCGTGTCCTAAGCCTTACACTCACACTGTGTTTATAGACATGGAAGGCGGACAGGCATGATACAGTGTGTGAGAGGCATAGTCGTAGATATGTGCATGGGTATCGAAGGGGTTACCAAAGAGGGTTAGTCAAGGCTGGTAGGGGTGTGTGTGTGTGTGCCTATGTGTGCCTGTGTGTGTGTGTGTGTGTGTGTGCCTGTGTGTGTATGTGTGTGTGCCTGTGTGTGAATGTGTGTGTGTGTGTGCCTATGTGTGCCTGTGTGTGTGTGTGTGTGCCTGTGTGTGAATGTGTGTGTGAGTGTGTGCATGTATGCATGTGTGTGTGTGCCTGTGTGTGAATGTGTGTGTGTGCATGTATGCATGTGTGTGTGAGTGCGTGTGTTTGTGTGTGTGTGTATGTGTGTGAATGTGTGTGCCTGTGTGTGAGTGTGTGTGTGCCTGTATGTGTGTGCCTGTGTGTGCGTGTGTGCCTATGTGTGCCTGTGTGTGTGTGTGTATGTGTGTGTGCCTGTGTGTGAATGTATGTGTGAGTGTGTGCATGTATGCATATGTGTGTGTGTGCCTGTGTGTGAATGTGTGTGCCTATGTGTGCCTGTGTGTGTGTGTATGTGTGTGTGTGCCTGTGTGTGCCTGTGTGTGTGTGCCTGTGTGTGAATGTGTGTGTGTGCATGTATGCATGTGTGTGTGAGTGCGTGTGTTTGTGTGTGTGTGTGCCTGTGTGTGAATGTGTGTGCCTGTGTGTGAGTGTGTGTGTGTGTGCCTGGCTCAGTCAGTTACAGCTGGATAGAAGCCCCTGTTGATGATGCTGGCACAGGCCCGGGAAAGGGCAGGTGGCACTTTGATTCACAATGGGCCTCAGACCCAGCAAGCCTCACTTGATGCTACAGTATAGGAGCCTTCCGGGGGCCCTGACAGGGTGGAGACCGCCAGGGTCAGAAGGACAAACGGGCCCTGGCTGAGGAGTAGGCCGGAATAGGAAGAGCTGGGATCTGGAAAGGTGTGCTATTCTGGAACTGAGGGAAGAGTGAGTGGGAGACGCGGCAGGAGGGATGGAATCCATTACAGCCCGAGGCTTGTAGCGTGACCTCGTGAAGACGGGACAGAAACCCAAGGAGGTGATAACCACTGCTTAGCCTTGTCATTCATACACATGCATGCCCGCACACATGCATGCACATACACACACACACACACACACACACACACACACACACACACGCCGGCCACACTATCTTTAGGTCACAGATACCCATCTCCCACCTGGCCTCTGCATGCTTTCCCATCCTTCTATCTGTGATTAGTTCCCAGTTGCCACTGTAACAAATTACCAGGCCAGTGGCCTGAGGCAGCACGGATTTATCACCTTACACTTCAGAAGCAGGTCAACAGGACACATTCCTTTTGGAAGCCTGAGGGAAGAATCCACTGCCTCGCCTTTCCTTTCCTCCTCAGCAGTCCTCTTGGTTTATGGCCCCTTCCAGACACGACACTGGGGCATTTGCAGCTGTCATTTCCCCCTCACTGCCGTCTCCACCAGCATCACCGTGTGAGCGTTGGTTAACCGTGAACTGCACGAACGGATGTGAAGGAAGAGAGCCTGAGACAGGGACAAATGGCTCTGTTGTGACCCTGTGCTAGACCCCCGGGCAGCCCAGAGACCCTGCAGAACACACAGGTGGGGATTCCTGCCCAACGGACCTTGGTGTCCCGTAAGGGCGACTGGACACGAAGCAAGGAAGACGCAGTTAGACTTGCACAAGTTACTGGGGACCAAGGAGAAGTCGCTCCGTGCTGACCCCACAGTGTCCAGGGCCAGGGCTCCCTGCAGCTGAATTTGGTGTAGTGATGGTAACTCCAGGAGCCGGGAGTTTCTTGCTTGTTTTTGTTTTTAAGACGCATCTTGCTCTGTAACCACAGCTGCCCTGGAACTCACCGTGTAGCCCAGGCTTTCCTTAACTTGAGACTTTCCTGCTTGCGCTTCCTAACTACAGAGGGCACAGGTGTGTGCCGCCATACCCAGACTGGAAGCAGCCGGACAAGGCCACCAGCTTTCAAGCTTCACTGTAGCTAAGCAACCTTTTATTCAAGCAGGGTCTGCAGCAAAACCCACATCCAGAGTATCAAGCGTTCTAGCTCAGCTGCTCTGATCAGCATGGAACTCTGCCCTGTGGCTCCCTCCTCAGCAGCCCAAGGAACCTTACAGAACCCCCAGGGTCCAGCAGAGCCCAGTAGGGAAATGGATGGCAGGCAGTCTTTCTAAAAGCTACATTCCATTCACTTCTCAACAATCCATGAAGCCATCTCTTCACACTGAGGAATCCAGGGCGTCAAGGGATTGATGATATAAATAAACAGCTGCTTGAAAGTTGTTTTTCCGTGCTAGGGATTGAACCCAGGGTCTTGGGCATTCGAGGCAGGCACACCCTACTACTGAGCTATATCCCCACACCTGCTTGAAACTTGATGGAATAAAGGTGAAGTCTGGCCCCTGTCTGCCCACCTAGCCCCATCCCTTCACACACACACACACACACACACACACACACACACACACACACACACACACACCATGCCACCTTTAGGGCTTCTTAAGCCCCCAATTAAATGCTTTCTTTTATAAGGGTTGCCTTGGTCATGGTGTCTCCTCACAACAGAACAACAGGAACTAAGACAGCCCTTCCCAGCCGCACACTGTTGGCAAATAATTCATGATCATCTCTCATTTCACGACCCCCAATACAATCACACCTTTCCCCGCCCCCACAGGGGACATCACAGTCATGGGTTCTATCCATTAGGAGGTTGACATCTTCAGGGACCCGACTCAACCTGTCACACCTTGTGACAGGATCTAAGTTTTAAATGTCATGTCCTCAAGGAAACTGCCCTTGGCTTCTCTGAGAACAGAGGCTTGTGGGAGATTCCCACAGCATCTTCTCTCCCCCTCACGTGGCTTGGCACGGTCCCACGTGAACATTAGCTCGAACAGCTGTGTGAGTCGTGCCAGGAGGGTGGCGGGCACTACCGTTCCATCTGCACCGGCAGCCCAGATCAGAATCTGTCTGATTCTGGAGGAGCAAATGAATGGACTTGCCTGGGCTCACAGCAAGGATTTGAACTTGGGCTGTGGGTTCACAGGGCCTCTCTTTCACAGAGCTGTTCTAAGCTCGCTGGGGCTCCTAGGCATATCAAGCCTCCCCCGGGACACCCCACCAGGTGTGGGGAGGTTCAACACTTGCAGAACCAGCAGTCTCAAACCCTGTGGTGTAGGACACCATTCTTGGCAAGGATGAGTGGAAGGTTTTGGCAAGGCTGGCAATGCGGGGTTGGGCCGTGGGTGTGAGAACAGCTGTGGCGGAGGTGGAGGGCAGGCAGGAGACCTGGTAGGCATGCACAGAAAGGAAGAGACTTCAAGGGCAGCCCTCAGGCACACCCACGAGAGAAGCTGGGAGAAGAAGATGCCAGGGAGGAAACGGGCTGTCAGAGCCCAGAGGAGAGGAGGAGACGTGGGAAAGTGCAGTGTCATGGAAACCGGAGAGGGAGCCTGTCCATCTCCAGGAAGAGGCCGCTGCGGGGCAGCAGCGTGGAGCAGGAGGTGGGAGGCCCCGGGCCACCTGTCCTGCTGGGAAGGTGGTCTTGACCTTTCACAACGGAGGACCAACTCCGTAAACTTCACGAGAGTTAGAAGACGAGGGGGAGGCTGAGTGGGCGCTGCACGGATTCAGGAGGAAATGCAAGGAGACCACACATTTCCGGATCTGGCAGAGAGAGAAGAGATGAGGGGAGGTGGCACACCGTGAGGACAAGGGAGATGCTCGCGTGGGCTGGCGGCGCCTGGGAAGAGCCTGGGAGGAAGCAGCCGAGAACCAGAAGGAGGGCAGGTCGTGGGCGGGCGCGCACCAGGCGGGGCAGGAGCCCCGATGATGAGTCAGCACTCAGCTAACCCAGTCGGAGAGAGATGGGAGGTGCCTCCTGGGGAGCCTGAGCCCAGCTTCCTTCCGGGGTGGGGGGCTTAGCCCAGCTTCCTTCCTCCCAGTTCATTCTGGGGTTAGTGAATGCAGAGCGTCGGCCAGCCTCCTGCTAGAGTCCCCTTAAACGGCCCCATGCCCTCTGTACTCTGGGGGACCCGCAGACTCAGAACTGGACCTGGGGTCCTGTCTGAAGCCACCAGTAAGGGACTCCAGTGTAGCTCCTGCCTCAATTCTCCAAAAGGTGCTAGAACTGCCTACACACCCCAGAGGAAGACGGGAGCCCACTTCCGTGTTTGGGAACTCTCTGGCATCCAAGAAGTATACTGTGGGAAGGGGAAGGGGGTGTGTAATAGGGCTGGGGATGGAGCTCGGTTGGCAGAGTGCTTGCCTAGCGTGGCCAAAGCACAACCAGCGAGGTGGCACACACCTATTCTCAGGCCAGAGGAGGCAAGAAGAAGCAGAAGTGAATGGCATTCTTAGCCACACACCAACTATGAGGCTAGCCTGGGTTACGTGAGATCGTGTCTCAAAATAAGTAGATAAATGTTTAAGAAGTGTTTTTTTGTTGTTGTTGTTGTTGTTGTTGTTTTTTAAAAGGGCATAAACAAGAGGGAATAATGGGGAAATATGATTGAAATACATTATATACGTGTATGAAAACGTTTTAATGAAGGCTATTACTGTGTATAACTAACTATGCTAATAAAACTTTTTAAAAAAAAAAAAACATAAAAGAGCCCGGCAGCGGTGGTGCACGCCTTTAATCCCAGCACTTGGGAGGCAGAGCTAGGAGGATCTCTGTGAGTTCAAGGTCAGCCTGGGCTACAGAGTAAGATCCAGGACAGGCACCGAAACTACACAGAGAAATCCTGTCTCAAAAACAAAACAAAACAGCATAAAAGAAACTCCTAAGGATTACCAAAGGAACCTATGATAGAGAAAGCTAGTTTCCTTATTTATTTATTTATTTATTTATTTATTTATTTATTTATTTATGGGGGGGGGAGAGAACAACATGTAAGAGTCTGTGCTCTCCTTCCCTGGAGGTTCTTCGGGTTTGGTGGCAGGCACCTGTATCCATCTTGCCGGCCCTCTTTCTCTTACCATGCCTGGTCATCACTGTGTTACAATCAGAGTCTATGGTGTCCTTTAATACGGGTGATAAAGGAACACATGTGATAAATAGCATTTGGAATGTGATAAGGAAGTGTCTGATGCTACCCTGGTGTCGGCCACAGCAGCCACACTTCCCTAGGACTAGTTGGTTCCTCTCTCAGTGGGGGAATGCTCTGTTTTAGCAGATGATGAAGATGATGAAGTAACTTGCATTCATCCCAGTACTTGGACTCCTAGAATTCTTTTTTTTTTTAATCTTTGTGTGGAGGGCTGGAGAGATAGTTCTGCAGTTAAGAGCACTTGTTGCTCTTGTAGAGGACCCGGGTTCTCAGCACCCACATGGTGCTCACAAACACCAGCAGGTTCAGCTCCAGGGGATCTGGTGCCTTCTTCTGACCTCCTTGGGGACCTGTACACATGTAGACATACCTACAGACAAAACACCTACAAATGTCAAATAAAATAAATGATTTTTTATTTAAACATTTGAGTGTGTGTGGCTGTATGTGTCTGCAGACACGTGGACATTACAGCGCATGTGTGAAGATCAAAAGAAAACCTCAGATATCAGTCCTCACCTCTGCCTTGTTCACTGCAGCGTATAAGAGGCTGGCAGGCCTGTGAACTTCTGGGGATTCTTGCTCAGAATTCTTGTAAGGAATTCTGGGATTACGAACATGGGTTATCATGTCTAGCTTTATGTGAACTCTGGGGACTCAAACATTGGTCTCCATGTGTACAAAGCAAGTATCTTACCCACTGAGCCGCCCTCAACCTGGACCCCGTGAATTCTACCTGCGGCCTTCAGAATGTTAAAAACATCTGTAGCAACTGTTCAAAGCCTCAGTGCTTACAGGGGTCAGACAGGTGATGCCACGGAGGCCACGGAGGCCACAGAAGACAGCGGGAAGGCTGCAATAAACACCGTCTCCAGCGTGAGCATGGCTGCTGGGCTCCAGGCAGGGACAGCAAGCCTATCACTCAGTCTTCACAGCATCCAGAGATGCCAGGAATACTAATTATTACGTAAATTCTCCCACTTCTTAATGTGAGCAAAAATGTGCACACTTTAAAGTGCATTCGGGGGCCAAATATATCTGCAGCTGTAACCTGGAGGCGTGGGAGTTGGGCTCTCTGCTGTTGGAGTCTTGTTGGAGAGATGGGGGGGAGGGGAGTGGGAAGATGTTGATGTTTTCCAGCTTCACCCTCTAGACCTGCAGTCCAGTCTTCAGAAGCCCACTGACTCATGCAGAACACGCCGCTGCGGACTGAAAACAGCAGGAAACCTGGTCTGCAGGAAAATCCTCCCTGAACCTGCGATGGTCTGACTGAACCACCTCCTGGGCTGGGTTTCCCTCCCTGGCACCGTGTGCACACGCATTGCGTGGAAAGGAGCTGGATCCCACGCCAGCAATCCTGAGCTCCGGGCTCAGCTCTGCTGCATCTCAGTCCAGGGAGCCTGAGAAGCCTCAGATCCGTCTTCTCTCCTGCACAGCTCATCCGGGAAGTGGGCCTGCGAGGGCCAGTGGTGTATTCAACGGCGCAGAATGCTGGCTGAATGCCGGGACTCCTACTTATTTCTGGTTTCATTTTTTTCCTGCTTCCCCCAGCTGGACCCCTTAGAGGTTGCAGTATAGGGATGAAGTAAAATAAGTTTGTCCCAAAATGTTACCCAATGGGCAAGACCTTAAAAATACCCCCCAACAGCCAGGCAGTGGTGGCACACACCTTTAATCCCAGCACTTGAGAGGCAGAGCTAGGCGGATCTCTGTGGGTTCGAGGCCAGCCTGGTCTACAGAGTGAGTTCCAGGAAAGGCGCAAAGCTACACAGAGAAACCCTGTCTTAAAAAAACAAAAACAAAAACACAACCAAAGCATAGAGTAGTTGACTTGCTCCCTTAAACAGTGCTCACTCTGGAAAGGTCCAGTGACTGGGTAGCTACCGCCAGGGTTTTCCTTTTCTGGCAGCCCCAAGGCCTGGTTGTGCAGATCTGAGAGAGGAAGAAGGAGAAGCGGGCCAAAGGACACTGGCTGCTTTCGTTTCGTACCCACGGTGTTCAGCCCAGTTCCTGCGGGTTTCACTCTCATTTTCAGAGGGTACGGATGGACGGAGGCTCTGAGCTGCCCGAGGACAGATTCTCCAGGCTGGGCGGTTCTGGGAGCTGGGAAGTGAGACCAGAGAAGGATCCTGCCACCACATTGTCACATCCCAGCTTTGATTTAAAAAAAGAACAACACACTGCGTCTCTGTGGGAGTTTTGTCTGCGTTTGCTGGGTGACTGTCCCACACACGTACACACACCCTTGGTGAGCTGGGCTGTGGCAGGAGCTGTGTATGACGCGGGTGGTAACGGAGGATCCATCTGCCTGGGACGGGTCAGGGAGCCTAGCCTTCGTGGGCTGCCTCGTGAGAACAAATGCAGGCTCTGGAAGTGGAGCTCCCCGAAGAGCTTTGAGGAAAACCAGAATCCATCATAGGGAACGGGGAGTTCCAGCCAGGCCCCTGTGTGGCTGTGGGGCCCTTGATCTGACACTGGAGACAAATGAATCAACACAGAAACGTCTTTAAAGTGGCGCGTCTCAAGAGACTAACCACGTATAGTTCTTCTATCATTCCAAAAGCATCCCCGATGTCCCCAGTGAAGCCCAGGGCAGCACTCTTGCAAATTTCAGGCAACATCTCCGCCCTCAAAGCCCTTTATGTATCCACGAAGAGCACGTTTGGATGACCCCTCCACTTCACATTGAAGCCCCCTTCTCATGTCATTTACTGTCGATGATTGCTCTGTGCTGAGGTCTGCTCTGAGCACCTCCCTTGTGTCCACGCAGCAGCTGGCCTAAGTCTTGTGGGGTCTGACATTTAGAGCATCGAGGGACATTAGTTACTTTCTCATGGCAGTGAAAACACACCTGACCAAGGCAACTTAATGGAGCAAGGGTTTATTTCGGCTCAGAGTTTGAGGGTGCACAGTCCGTCACAGTGGGGGAGGTTTGACCTACTCTCAGCTGGGGCACCCAGGGCAGGAAGCTGCTGGTGACACATCTGTAGTTGGGAAGAGGTGTCAGGGTGGCACTCAGACTGTCCTCTCTTTTTTTGTTTAGTCTGGAACCTCTGACGAGAGATGGTGTCACCCATGTTCAGGGCAGCTCGTCCCTCCCCAGTTAAATGTATCTGGAAACGGCCTCATGGACACACTCAGAGACATATGTATCTGGGCGATTCCAAGTCCCACCAAATTGATAATGAAGGTTATCACAGTAGCTTTCTTTACAAGAGAATGACCTGACTTCTGCAGGGTTTACAAACTACAGATGACCTCACGGACACACTCCTAGGAAGGATGAGCAAGTGAGAGGTCTTCATCAGCTCCTCGGTGACCCCTCTGTGGCCCCGAAAGTCGGCAAGTACTGGCTCCTTCTTACACAGAGACAAGAGGTGCCGTGCCTGGAATTGGTGTCCCCTCTGTCCCTTACCTCCACATCAGGGAGTGAAGACAAGTCTTGCAATCAATGGTTTATTTATTTATTCATTGGTCTTTCCAGTAAGGTCAGCCTTTCTGGGGCTCATCTTTGCATCCACACACATACAGCACTCAATCAGTGATTAATGACTGAACATACAATAAATCAGTTCATGATGACTGAACATATGTACTTGACCTTCACTGCTGTGCGCTCTTGGCCAGTCTGTACCAGCTATCTGCTCATGGGCTCCCATCTCTTGACCTCCTGTTTTGGGAAGATTTTCCAGGGTTCAGAGGGGACAGAAAGAAGGAACATTCCTATGAAACCAAACTGGGCTGCAGAAAAGAACAGTCCACTCAATGGGCCAGACACTCCATGTGGCCTTGGAAGAGATCCAGTGATATGGGGGTGGGGCACACACAGATGTGAGATGCATGGGCTGCCGCCATAAGATAACATACTGTTTCAGAAGAAGCTGCTGCTTCTTTTTTTTTTTTTCTTTTTTTTTTTTTTTTTTCTTTTGGTTTTTTTGAGACAGGGTTTCTCTGCGTAGCTTTGGTGCCTGTCCTGGATCTCGCTCTGTAGACCAGGCTGGCCTTGAACTCACAGACATCTGCCTGGCTCTGCCTCCCGAGTAGGGATTAAAGGCATGCGCCACCACCGCCCGGCAGAAAAAAACTTCTTTTATAAGTAGGAGGATACTCTAAAATAACAATAAAAGCATAGTGTAGTAAATATATTAAGCGGTAACATTTTTTCATTATGAATCATGATGCCGTGTACATTATTGTACATACGATGCTTTTATGTGACAGGCAGGTAGGGTTTATTGACATGAGCATCAGCAGACACCCCTCAGGAGCGTGTTGCTTTCTTTCACAGTCTCACTAGTGGAAAAGAAATTTTCAGCTCCATGAAAATATTATGGGGCCATTGTCCTATATTGGTCTATAGTTGACAAATGTGGTGCCTGATTATGTTAGGAACTAGAGAGAAACAAACATCCCCACCCCCAGGAGCCTGCACACTACAGGGGGGCGGGGAGGAGGCCACGACAAGATACATAATAACGCCCAAGTCCGACAGGTAAGGAAAAGTGCTGAGGAGGAAAGCAAGCTAAGAGAAGAGGATCGTGTCTTCAGAGTCATGTGTGCGTGTGCGTGTGCGTGTGCGTGTGTGTGTGTGTGTGTGTGTGTGTGTGTGTGTGTGTGAGAGAGAGAGAGAGAGAGACAGAGACAGAGACAGAGACAGAGACAGAGAAAGGAATGTTTTAGCAGGGTCCTAAAGAAGGTGAGGGAGTCACATGACCACCTAAGAGTCACATGACCTCCCAAGCCAGGGACCACACTGCAAAGGAACCACACGTGCAAAGGCCCTAGGCAGGAGGAGAGTAGAAAGAGCAGCCGGTTGTGAGTAAAGAGGGGTCAGTCGGGGAGGGGCGATGCGGACTTTGGATGCATGGTGGAGCTGAGCTGCTTGGAGGGTGGAGAGCAGAGTGGCGCATCCCACTTCCCTTTTAGAAGGATCCCACTGATGGGTTGAGAAAGGGCCAGGGTGGAACAAGGGCGACCTGTTAGGAACTATCTCAGGAAGGTGGGCAGCGAGGATTGTGGTGTGGGCAGGCTGATGGCCACTCAGCAGTGAAAATGACCCGTTTCCAGCTGACGCTGAAGATAAAGAGGAGAAGTGGGCTGTGGGGGACAGCAGAGAGTGAGGACCCTCTGGCATTTCCAGCCCAGTCACTGGGAAGCCTAGAAGAGGAGAGGCAGGTCAGAATCGCGAGTTTGAGGGTATTCTATCTGACATCTTTCCCAAGTGAACAGGGGATTGGATGCAAAGGGCTGGACTTCCTGAGGGCAAGATAAATCGAACTGGGAGTCATCCATCCTATTTGTCATTCAGGGAAGCTGACCAAGGGCTGACATTGAAGCTTGACAGCACCTAGACATGAGATATAAAACTGAAAAGAAGTGACAGGTGAGGAGTGTGCGGTGTCCCCAGAAGGAGGAAGTGACCCTTCAGGTAAAGTGAGATTGGAGAAGGGACCACTGGATGAACAAGAAGTCAGCCTCTGGTGACCCTGTCTGCAGAAATGAGGGGCTAGTTGGAGTGGGCAGAGGAGAAGCAGCACAGATGGTCACCTCTGGGGTAGAATTTTCCTGCAGACACACACAAAGAAGGGGGCAGGAGCGTTGGGGGAGAGGGGTCCAGAAATGGCTTCTGATGAGGGGAGAAATGCCATCGTCCCCCCGCAATGACAGGAACGATTACAGAGTGGTGCCGTGATGCCGGAGAGACTCAGGAAACAAGAGGGATGGTGGGCTGCAGTGGGTGGGCTTGTCTAGGACTTACACAGGAAGGGAGGACGGTGGCACGAAGGGAGGAGGGGAGGATTCGTGCTGGAGACTATCCAGGCTGGGCTGAGGGCCGGGCTCGGTAAGAGGTGAAGCCCTGAAGTGGGTAGGAGGAAGAGAAACGGTGGACTTGGGGTGAAGGAAAGTGGGCGAGTGGGGTGTCTGGTGGTGGCAGCTGCTAGCTGCCCCAAGGCCCGTCCTCCTTCCTTCTGCAGCAAGAGCATCTTGCCAGCACATTCTCGCCAGCCAGGGACGGCATTTCCCAGCACTCCCTTCAACTAGCTCTAGCTACAAGCCAGCTCCACGCCACGTGGAATTTGTTTACCACCTTCTACACCCTTCCCCATCCCTGCAGTGTCGACATCCAATGGCCCAGCTCCAAACAGCAGAGCACACGCAGGCCAAGGCTTCTTGGCTCTTCCGTGGAGCCCTGTGGTTGGTTGTCTTGGGAAGCCCAGAGCCCTTTCTCAGAGCACTAGTCTTAAATTCAGGAGACGCAGTAGTAAGATTATGAAGAAAAATGACTGTATCAGTATAACAAAATGCCGAGTTAAGATCTAGCAGCAAAACCTACGTTCTTTCCTCACTGTAGTCCGACAACAGACCTGATGGTGCCCTGCTTTCAGGGTAGTGGTGAGCCTAAACGATCTTTTGCTGCAGGCACCTGTGGTAAGAGGGTATCTGGGACTTCTGCTGGGGACAAGATGAAGAGTCTGACCACTTCTGTTTGCAGGAGACTGAGCTGAAGCCCTGCTTAAAGCTCTCAGTTCTCATCTTCATACCACAGTAACTTGCCCTGTACATCACGGAGGTAGATGGTGGGGGCTTGTTGGATCACCGTGTCCTAGACAGCATCCCCAAACACAGCATCCAGCGTGAGTCTCTGCCCTCCCCAGCTCAGGGCTCAGGAGAGTGTCACCCACCCCGGCTTCCATCCTGGTGGCCTTTCGACACCTAGACATGGGCCTCTCAACACTCCGCCCTGTCTGGGCCTCAGCAAAGCCACCTGTTTCCTGTCCTTGGCCCGGGCAAGCCAGTGCCCTGGCCTCACCCATGTCCTGGCTGACAGGTCCACAGCTGCAGCTCCCGCCCTCCTCTGCCGGTCCAGCCACACCCCGAACGCCAACCTGGCAGCTCACTGACTACAGAGAACAGGAATGCTACTGGAGGACTTGGATCACAGGACTCCACCAGGGTGTGAGCTGGAGAGGACTGCATCCAGCAGTAGCCCGGCCCTTTAAACGAGGAGGACCAGCTCACCCAAACCACAAGAGGTGAGCAGGAGGAGTGAACGATGTCACTAGCGACAGGAGATGCCATTGTCCTGGGGAGTGTGTGGGTGCTGCTTTCCACACGCCACCTTGAGCCCTCCCACGGTCACATGAGTTAGGCTGTACCTCTTCACTTGAAGCCTTGCAAACTGAGGTTCAGAGAAGTTGCGTCATCTAAACACAGTCACACAGTCAGTCAGCAAGCGAAGACTAGTCCTGATGGCCCCGAGCACAGAGACTAGGGCCGCTGTGGGAATGGCCTCTTTCCTGATTGGGAAAGAGGAGGCCCAGCACCCACTCCGACTAGGGTAGCCCCATCAAACAGTCTCCTGCTGAGCTGGCTAAGTATGGGGCGTGAGTAAGAAGGAGCAAGGCTGAAATCTCCGGGGAAACTGCCCTATGTTCTGAGAGTCAGGGGAAGGGCCATAGCTCGGAAGTTAAACATCGCATGGGGGGCCTCCTTCGGGCTTCAACCAGGGATGGCTGTTCTGCACATCCTGGGGCCCAGATCGAGGAAAGCTCGGGGAGGGGAATGTTAAAATGAATAGACATGCCCCAGTTGGACTGGACAGACAAAAGTCCCGGGGGGTCGGGGAGAGGGGGGCTGTCCAGTCCCATCAATCCAAGGAAGGGAAAGGGAGGGTCTCAGATTTGTTGAGAGCCCCCGATATCTGGGGAAGGCAGTCCTGAGCAGTGGATGAGCCTCGTCTTTATAGAAGAGGCCCTGATTCCTACAGCAGCATCTATGAACTTGAAGAAATGAAGGTGATGGACGGCATCCTGGAGGAGAGCCGTGCAGCACCCACTGCGGGTCTCCCTGTTCACAGCCCTGGAGTTCTGAGGAAGAAAGTCCAGGTAGGTTGTGGTGGCTCACACCCTGAGAAATGGGCTGAGGATGAAGGGGGCAGACAGGCAAGCAGATCCTAGATCCAGCTGGACGTGCAGGTCTACAGCGGTAGTCCTGCTCTGCCTCTCATCCTCAGGGTAGAGTTTGCTCCGACCAGATTTGAGGACCAGTCCTACCGCTGAAACAAGAATCGAGGATCTCACGAGCCTCTCAGAGGCAACCGGGCTGGCCTTCCGCCCACTTAACAGGACTCCTTCCTTGCTCTCGAGGCTCTGCCTTGTCCTGGCATTCTGCAGGTGCAGCCCTTGCTCTGCGACTCTAGAGAGGAGCAAGCTCAAGTGTCACTTTGCTCTCATAGAGAAGGCGCCCTTTGAGACTGAACTGCAGCTCAGTTGCTGAGAGATTAAAAGAGTGTGAGTGGAGCCGCTCCTCTGTGCCTGGCTCCTTCTGGAAACAAACAGATCTGCTTTATCACAGGGGCTGGAATCGTCAAGGAGCCTCCCGATAACCTAACTCCAGGCCCGGCAGTCAGGTCCTTTCTCAGGATGACTATATTTGGGCTTATAATCCTCCAATATAACAAGGGAGTAAAAAAGGGGAGTGGTTTTCCAGAAGGGTTAGCAGTTGAACTGCGAAGGGAGTGAGGTTCTGTCAGCTCAGCTAGCAGTCCAGGGGTAGCTGCCAGCCCCGAGGACGTCTTGTGCAGAACAGTCATTAGCTGGGCACTTGGATCTGAACCTCTAAGAAGGCTCCAGTTCCCACTGGTCTGCTATGACTAGAAGCTGCAGGTGAGATACCCCTGTGGGTTCCTGGTGAACTTACGTGGACATCACCCTCTTCTCCAGACGTCTGGACCTGCCCATGGGGGTAATCACAGAAGCCTTCCCGCTGGATAGGAGGCCAGAAAGGATTGAGGTGGGGTGTCGAGGCTGAGGGATGCTCAGTGAGGCCTTCTTGGTAACAGTTCCTACCTATCCCCTGCAGAGCTGCGGCGGCAGGAGTCCCAGCCTTCAGCAACAGTTAGAAACCCAGTGCCTGGTACACTTGACTCACTGCAAACACAGGGACAAAGTCCTAGAGAGGAGGGTGAGAGTTCAGTCAGACCTCCCTGTGTCTCTGGTCTCTCACTGTCCAGCTTCTGCCCCTCCTCACCAGATGACAGTGGCCCAGACACCTCAGGTGCCAGATGTCTCACCACCAAGTGAGGGACACCCCCAGCTCACACTCTCACACATACACACACTGGGCTACTGTTGTGCACAGCCTTGGTGCTGAGCTCTGGGAGGACTAACACACACACACACACACACACACACACACACACACACACACACATACACATACACACTCACACACACCTGAAGTTTCAAGTGTAAAAAGTTTTGATCATGTGCTTTTACAATTAAGAGCAAGATCTTAAGAGTTGCTCAAGATAGGTCCAGTGTGGTGGTGTGCACTGTTAATTCTAGCACTCCGGAGGCAGAGGCAGGTGGACTTCTACGAGTTCAAGGAAGCCTGCTGGTCTCCATAGCGAGAATGGTCTCAAAAAGAAGGAGGAGAAGAAAAGGAAAGATAGACATTTCCCACCTAGTTCAGAATCCAAGTGGGAAAAAGTGCATGAAGAAAGAAACAAAACAAAGCCAGATGATGGCAGGTAGATGGGCTGAGATGATAGAGTGGATGGGATGATGGGGTGGATGGGATGGATGGGATGATGGGGTGGATGGGATGGATGAGATGATGGGGTGGATGGGATGATGGGGTGGATGGGATGATGGGGTGGATGGGATGATGGGATGATGGGGTGGATGGATGATGGGATGATGGGGTGAATGGGATGATGGAGTGAGATGATGGGGTGAATGGGATAATGGGATGATGGGATTTAGGGGATGATGGGGTAGATGGGATGATAGAGTGAGATGAGGGGATGGGATGGCATGGGATGGCATGGGATGGCATGGGATGGGATGTAGCTAGAAGGTTTCTCCAGTCCCACCTAGCCCCATGGGCCCACAGCCCCGCAGCCCCTTATAAAATAATCACTCAGATGCTTAATATTATTTACAAACTGTATGGTCTATGGCAGGTCTCTTGTTAGCTAGCTCTTATATCTTAAATTAACCCATTTCTATTCATCTATGTTTTGCCACGTGTTCTGTGGCTTGCCGGTCTGCTGGCATGTTGTTCCTTTGGTGGCAGGCTGGCATCTCTCCAGACTCTGCCTTCCTCTTTCTTGTTTCTCTCCTTGGATTTCCCATCTGCCTCTAAGCTGCTTTGCCATAGGCCAAAGCAGCTTATTTATTAACCAATGGGAACAACATGTATTCACAGCATACAGAAAGACATCCCCCCAGCAATGGGATAATGGAGGGGTTGTTAGGATAGATGGGATGACGGGATGGATATGATGATGGGGTGAGATGATGGGATGGATGGGATGATGGTATGGATGGGATGAAGGAAGGGGATGATGGGATGAGATGATGGGTGGGGAGAGATGGGATAAAGGAAAAAAGAGGAAGTTTTGCTCCTGCTTGGCTCAGCACATCCACTGGCCGTTGGCTTCCTTTCTGACAACGACTGAACACCTACTATGTGCAGGCCCTTTACTCCATCCCCTACTTGTTTTCACAGTGAAGTCAGAAAGGGGTATGACAAGCTTCGTGCTGTAGATGAAATGCATGAGGATCCAGGGGGAAATCACATGCATGAGGCTACACAGGGAAACCAGAGCAGGAAAACCAGAGCAGGGAGCAAACTCTGCTTGATTCCAGAATCCTTGTCCTCGCCAGTGTCCACCAGTTCGATGGCTTGGTTGACAAGGCCTTCCTGGGGGCTCCTGGAGTCCTATCTGGCTCTGGAATTCCTAACACTCACCTCTGTCCCCGACACACAACAGGCCTTCCTCAACAAGTGTGCAATGGCTGAAAGAATCGAGGATTTAGGGGAGAACTGCTTTTCTGCTGCTAAAATGGAACAAGAGAAAGACGTAGCGGCCACAGCTCCGTTTCTACGAGAGCTGTGCTTTGGTCCCAACAGACTGGTGGCGCCCCAGGCTTGTAACCTCGGATGTGAATGTCCCAGGAGGGAATGAGGCCCAGTGTGTGAGGGGCCAGCCTGACTCTGCCAGCCTGGCTGCACTGGCAGATTCTTGCCACCTTCCATGGGCCTTCCCGCTGCCTGCTCTCAGGGACGACTCCAGCAACTTTGAAAACAACCCCCAGAGCTTCGGCCCCACCCCAGAGATTCTGTAATTAGTTGGACTGGGATGGGACCCAGGCAACAAACTATATTAAAATTCTAATTTTATGACCCAGAAACTCTGATTCACCTTCAAAATTATGAACCACTAGAGGCCCAGCCTCCTACTTCAGGGGAAAAGAGAAAACCTTCACCAGGCCTCACTGTGTGCTTCTGCCCCACTGCGGGACAGATGAGGGACTTGTCAAGTTGCCATTACTAAGGAGCAGAGCCACGAAGGACATTCAAGTCAGATTTTGAAATTCCTGTCCTCCACATCAGACACACAAAGCCTGCCCTTTCAGGATCCCCTGGACTTCACGGTCTGACTGAAAGGCTCTTCTCATGGTCCCAACCCCCCAAATGACAGTGCCATTGACAGTGTCCTAAATGACAGTCAGGACTCAACTCAGGCTGGACTCTGACCAGGCAAACGGAAGGACAGAAGGACAGCTACTTAAAGTCACCGTTCCTCAGAAATCTTGTAAAGTGGGTTTCTGTTTCTCAGGAATAGCCATTACTTTCTTATCTGACCCCTACAGCCCCCTACAGCCCCCTACCTCTGGGAAGGGCATCTAGTTTCCCATTAACTCAAACAAGCTTGCAACAGATCAAAGCCCCATGTCAGTCCCCACACTGTTCCAGGCAGCAGGCTCCCTCCTGCAGCTAGCTGCTCTCTTTAAAACTATCAAGACTCTCCTGCTGCTTCTGCTGTCTGTCCTCTCTGACCCGGGAGAGAGAACCTTGGCAACTCAGATAAACTTTTGTTTCCACCACAGAGTGGCCTGGTTCACTGTGCCCTCACCTACATCAGGTACTGAAACCCTGGAGAGACATCGGTCCCCACCCACCTTAAAGGGGTTCTGCTTCTCCTACTCAAACAAGAATGCTGGGTGCAGATCACTGCCTGTGCTGGGTCCTGCCACCCACCATATTCCGCCTCTCTGGCTGTTTCTCTCCTCCACAGGCTCCAGGCACTCATCTTTCCTCCCCTGGGGTGAGCGTCCTCTCTGAGGAGCTGTGGTCTGCGTTGTCTCCCTTGTTCACTGGATCCTCAATGGAAGTTGTGCCAGTATGCCAGGCAACCTACCTACACACTTGGGGGTGCTCATCACACGATCCTGGGCATCTCCCTGACAGGTCTCAGCCCAAGTGGGGGTGCCCTTGGATTGAGATTCTGTCCCATGGCTCTCCTTTTCAATGCTCTGCTCCTGGAAATTCAGTACTGCCACCCTTTACGGATATCTCTCTTCCTCCCTCACACTAACCGTGGGTTCTCCTCACTCCAGACGGGATGCTTCAGCTCCCTTGTCTGTCTCCTTAAGTCTTTCTCCCTCCCTGGTCTTAGGGAAGCCATCAGGCCTTGCCATCTTATCTACCACACCCCATGGCCTCACCTCCAGCTCAACAGTCTCAGCAGTCAACTGGTACCTCTGCCTTTCAAGCTCCCACTGACCTTGAGCAATTCTGCCAACGCTCAGGCAAGTAGTCTGAGGTCCCCAATGCTCAGGCTTAGCCCCCATTCTTACCCTTCCATCTCCACCCCACGCCATACTCACCAGATTCTCCTGGCAAAAGCCAAACCTCCGCCTAAGACTAACCCGGACCCAGAGCCCTGAGCCCCCTCCCCCCCCCCAGGCACTTCCTCAGCCTGACCCGCCAGCGTCTCCTCCTCTGGGGGTACCACCCCGACCTCACCCACTGGCACCCTCCCAGCTGGCTCCACCTCCTTATCCTGACTTCTCACTGCCTCCAGCAGCTCACACCTACTCTGCACAGATGGCCTTTATTCCCTCAGGGAAGTGGCTGGCCATGGCTCACTCCATGGCTCGCCTCTCCCAGGTAGGAAAATTCTTACCTAAGAATTTCAGCTACCTTACCCAGGCTTGGAGCCTCACCTGACATGACCTCTCTGTTATTCTTTACTCTCAGCCCCAAGAAAAAGGAGGTTCTGGATGGCTGCCAAGGCCACGCAGACGATGTTCCACCTCACAGTGATTCCTGTGGTAGGGGCTGTGGCGGTTCCCTGGGCCACTGGAATTCCCCTCTGAAATCACCAGGTTAATGCTGAAAACCTGGTAGGGTGGCCTGAGACGAAATGGCTACTTTGTCTCCTGGTCAGACTCCAAAATGCCTCCCTTAAGGTGGTAAATGTTGACAAACTGAGGGGTGTCACCTAGGGGCCAGAAGAGAATCCTGCTCAGTTCGTCACCCGGTCCTCAGAGGCTCTCCTCCAGCACACCAAGCTAGATCTAATTCTCAAGAGGGCATGATTGTCCTCGACTCACGGCCTTTCCCAGCCAGCTCCTGACATCGGAAGAACACTGAAGAGACCAGATGACGACCCTCAGCCCCCTCAGAGGGAGCTACTGGTTGTGGCATTTACGGAGTTTACTGAAAGGGAGGAGCAGGAAAAGATGAAAGGGATTCCTACTGACAGACAGAAATGCCAGCTCCTGGCGGCAGCCCAAGGCCTCCGAGAAGATGGGGCACCAATGGACTCCATCGGGTGCTTGCTCCAAGTGTGGCAAAGAACCACACTTCACCTTGCTTGCTGTCGAGACCCTGCCCAAACTGTGGGCAGGCAGGACACTGGAGGAGTGACTGCCCCTCCAAGTTCCTACTCCACAGGAAAGTCTCTCAGATCTTCCGGGCCTGGTGGCCAAGGACTGAAGCCTCTGGGACCTCTGCCATCAACAAAACCATCACGATTACCACAGGGGGTCTAGGGGAGTTCAGGCAGCAAGGAAGTCTGTCATTTTTAGTAGACTCAGGAGCTGCTTGTCCGTCATTCCTGCTTTCTCTGGGAAAACTTATCCCTCCCAGTTCTCTGACACGTGTTGAAGGCTGGCCCCACCAGCCTAAGGTTACGGTCCTCGCCTCTGTTCCCTCCGGGCCACCTGACTGCTCACTCCTGCTTTGGTACGCCTAGCTGCCAATCCCATCACTGGGCAGAGATATCGTGGCTAAATTTTCCTTTTTTCTTTCCAACCTCTTAAGAGGCTCCTTGTCCACTGGCTGACACTAATGCTTCACCCAATCCTCTTCTAGACTCGTTGTTGACCCAAAAGTATGGGGCACCCTCTCCCTCAGTGTCTTCCCATCACACCCGCCCCCATTAAGAACCTGCTCTGACCCTACCTCCTACCCCTGTCTCTCTCAACACCATATCTCTTTAAAATATAGACAAGACTTAAAACCTATCAAACAACACCTTCCTAATGACGGTATTCTCAAGCCCACTCACCCACACTATGGCACCCCTACCTTGCCTGTCCTAAAGCCTTATGGTTCCTACCAGCTGGTCTAGGACCTTGGGATTATTAATGTGTCTGTCCTTTCCATACACCCCGTGGGGCCTAGCCTTCACTCTACTCTCTCAGAGTCCCTCCTCTTAAGGACACTTTCTTTACCGTTCCTTTACACCCGGATACTCATGGCCTCTTTGCCTTCACGTGGGAGGACCCTGACACAGGGACAGTGTCTCCGCTTGCTTGGACGGCCCTCCCAGAGGGGTTCTGGGATAGGCCCCATTTCTCCCTCAGTCTGTAGCCACTGACTTCTCTCTCAACCTGTCTTGCAGCAGCTCAGCTGAATCTAACATGTAAATTCTTCTGTGTAGCCCCTGACTCCTGCTGGCGTGGCCGCGGCCGGCATACTGCTCAATTTCTTAATTTTCTAGGAGACAAAAGACGTCGAGTCTTGTCCTCCAAAGCTCAACTTCCTGTCCTTCGGGGAAGTATCTAAGCTTTCTGCTATCCCCTTTCGGATGGGAACTCCGTCTGGACAGCAGACAGTAGCTGAGGACCCTCCCACCTCCAATCACCAAGGATGAAGAGATCCCTTCCTGGGGTACCCCATAACCTACTCTCCTAACTTTACTCTTCTGGCCTGCCCCTCTGTGAAGCGGTCAGGCCCCCGAACGCATCCCCCAGACCTGACTAAGCTGTCTTCTCTCACCCCTGAGATGTACTCCTACATCCCCTGCTCTGCAGGCTCTCCCTGACCTTGACCAACCCTTTATCCTGTGTCCTACTGAAACATGGGCTGGCTCTGGGGACTGGGGACTAATGAGAAGACCCACCTTTGCCCCTGCTGCCCGTCTTTACAGATACAATAGCTAGAGGGTGGCAGCCTCACTATTGGCACAGGAGGCAGCTAGGCTCACCTTTAGTCTCTCTCTCTCTCTGTCTGTCTCTGTCTCTGTGTGTGTGTGTGTGTGTGTGTGTGTGTGTGTGTGTGTGTGTGTGTGTCCCCCTATTCTATCTCAAGAGCCTCTCCGTTTTGTCTCTTTCTAAGTTTCTTCAACTTTTTACATCACCTGCCTAGAAAGTCCTGATATCTCACTGACTCCTGCCCTCTTCTCCACCCGGCCACACTCCTTCCTGAGGCCGCTACCCTCACTCATGCCTAGAGTCATTTGAAACTCACCTACAGAGATCCGCAAACTTCTATGTCCCCTCTGTTGTCCTGACTGTACTTGGTTCACAGATGGAAGCTCATCTCTCAGCTCCACGGACACCCGCAAAGCGGGCTTGACCAGGTTGTAGTCTGACCCTCTCCCACAAGGCTCCACTTCTCAGAAGGCAGAGCTCGTAGCCCTCACTGGAGCCCTCCCTCACCTCCCCATGAGACAGAACCCATCAGCACAGACACGGACTCTAAATACGCACTCCACATCCTACACCACCACGCTTCCATTCGGCAGGGGAGGGACTTTCTCACCACCACAGGGACATCTTCTTACCCATGGGCCTCCAATCCTAAAGCTGCTAGAAACCGACGATCTCCCCAAGCAGGCGGCAGTCATTCACCGGTGAGGTCACCAGGCCCCTACTGAAGATACCGCTTTGGGAAATCCTTTTGCTGACACAGATGCTAACGAGGACAGCCAACACCCTACCCTTCTTCCTGTTCTGCTCTGGGCTCCTCTGAGTCTAGCTTCTGCCTACTGTGAGTCCTGGAGGCAGACCCTCCAGGCTGTGGGAGCTGTTCTGGGCCCTCAGGGCTGGCTCCTCTACAGGACAGATGCTATCCCTCCAGTGCTCAAGGGAAGCCCTTCTTAACAATTATTCAAAGGCCTGTCACACTGGGGCTCCGCCTCTCCAGTGCCTCTTTAGCCCACCCCTCAGCCCTTCTGAGTAGATCTGCAGCCATCCTTTTCTTCCAGGACATTTACCTCCTCTGGAACCAGCCCCACAGTCTTATTTAAGGTTTCTATTGCTGTGAAGAGACACCATGACCATGACAACTCCTACAAAGGAAAACATTTAATTGGGGCTGGCTTACAGTTCAGAGGTTCAGTCCATTATTGTCATGGTGGGAAGCATGGCAGTGTGCAGGCAGACGTGGTGCTGGAGAGGAGCTGAGTTCTACATCTAGATCCACAGGTAGCAGGAAGAGAGACTGAGCCACTAGGCCTGGCTTTGAGCTTCTGAGACCTTGAAGCCCACCCCTAGCGACACACTTCCTCCAATAAAGCCACACCCACTCCAGCAAGGCCACACCTCCTAATAGTGCCACTCCCTATGAGCCTATGGGGGCCATTTTCTTTCAAACCACTGCACCCACTATCTACCTTCTTTCTCTTTAAGGCATCCTCTCTGGGAACACACTGATGGTGTCCTCCCTGTCCCTCCACTAACCTACCACCCAAACCATTTTACCAGGGGACTGGGTTTATTTGAAAACCTCTGGTCCACAAGCCCTCAACCCATGCTGGACGGGTCCACATCTGGTCATCTTCATACACCAATGATGGCTAAGCTCCCGGGAGTTGAGACGTGGCTCCATCTGTCACAGCTCAAAAGGGCTCCAGACCCAGATCTGGTAAGGACTCCTGTCAGAGAGTCAGACCTCTAAAACTTGAGCTCTCTCAACTATTCCGATTCCTGAAGATGGGCTCTTCCCTCCTCTCCCATCAGGGTCTCTCTCCGTCCTCTCTGCCTCCCAGGTAACTTGGTAAGTGTTGAAATTCCAGATGTTTGCTATTCAAACTAGTAAATGACCCGCTTCTTCTACCCAGCCTCCGTCCACCACTCCACAATGCTCTCTCTCTAACTTTCGATTCCCAGGCAGCCTGATTCCACAACTGTGGTCATGAACAAGCTAGCTCCAGTTCCCTTAACCATCCCAAATACTTTTTTCTCCCCTAAGACCAAACAAACCCAGCCTGCACAGTTGATCTCTCCTGGGGTGGGCACCCTCACGGGAGCTCTAAGTACCATTTCTTGGAACCAGGATGGGACATACAGCCTCACAGCTCCACCATGGACCCCAACTGGGTATGGTCACCTTCACCATCCCAGACCCCTGGGATGAAAAATAAGACCAAGGGGTCATGGGATAAATCTATATCTATATTTCCTGTGCCAGTCTATCTTCCAGTCCTCAAGGATTTTTAGAACCCTTGAGAAAGCACCAGCCACCTTTATAAATGGTGCAGCTGAGTTGTTAGAAAATCTGAATCCATCCTGCACTCCACCTGGCTATTCTGAATGAATTCCTGAGTCTTTCCCACACCTATGGCAGTAACAGTGGGTCCCTTAATGCGTCCTCATGCCTACTTTGTGCTCCTCTGCAGGAGTCCCTCAAGGTAACAGTTCCTCTTACCCACATAACCCTAACCTCCACCACTTTCTCTCTCCTCGTCACTTCCAGTACCTCTCTACTCTCTGGAGACACCAGATGACTACCTCTTTAACTGCCTTCACAGTCCTGCACTCCATCAGCACATACTAAATCTCAATTTCAGGGACTTACTGGCCCCGGAAGGCACTCCCTTCCGGTGGCAATCCAAGCTGGACCAGCGGATGGGCAAATCCACTCATGATCCTTGTTTCCGGTTTGCTGCCTCCCCAGCTCACTCTGTACACCGAAGGAGAGCTCTGCCCCTCCTCCGAGTCGTGCCCAGGAACTGAGGGCTGTGGCTCCCAGTCATGACCGGGATCAGTTTGGCAGCCTCAGCAGCGGCTACAGGTTTGGCCACGGGCAGATTGGGTCATAGTCTGTAACTATCACAGCAGATTTCTACCCAGCTGGTGGACACCATCCAAAACTCAACCTCAGCCCTGCAACTGCTCTAACACCAGCTCACATCCCTAGTCTCGGCGGTCCTGAAGGACCAGAGAACCCCAGACTTGCAAAGTGCTGGAAAGGGGCACTTGCCTCCTTCTCAATGAAGAACGTGGCTACTCCGTGGACCAATCCGGCCAAGCGGAAGAGAGGATTAGAAACTTCGATGAACTGGCTTGCCCACTGCGGCCTCCAGGGGCCAACTCCAATGCGGGGCTCTCCTTTTGGTCTCCCTTGGGTCCCTGGCTCCGCCCCCTCCTGTGTCCACTAATTTCTATACTTCTCATAGTGATTGTTCCCTGACCTTCAAGTTCCTTTAGGAGAGAATTAATGAAATTACAGTCAGTAAACCAAATGCTTCTAACATTTGTGTATAGAATTTCCCCAAGTCTCCTATCTCTGGCCTCCTCTCTCTCTCTCTCTCTCTCTCTCTCTCTCTCTCTCTCTCTCTCTCTCTCTCTCTGTCTCTCTCTCTCTGTCTCTCTGTCTCTCTCTGTCTCTGTCTGTCTGTCTGTCTGTCTCTCTCTCTCTCTCTCTCACACACACACACACACACACACACACACACACACACACACCCCGACTTTGACTGACATTCCAGCCTTTCTGAAAACCTCACAACGTCATCCCTGCCCAGCTTGAAGAAGCTAGAGATTATCCTCAACAAAAGGCTGGAGTGTTAGGTCCCAACCCCCCAAATGACAGTGCCATTGACAGTGTCCTAAATGACAGTCAGGACTCAACTCAGGCTGGACTCTGACCAGGCAAACGGAAGGAAGGAAGGACAGAAGGACAGCTACTTAAAGTCAGCATTCCTCAGAAATCTTGTAAAGTGGGTTTCTGTTTCTCAGGAATAGCCATTACTTTCTTATCTAACCCCTACAGTCCCCTACAGCTCCCTACAGCCCCCTACCTCTGGGAAGGGCATCTAGTTTCCCATTAACTCAAACAAGCTTGCAACAGATCAAAGCCCCATGTCAGTCCCCACACTGTTCCAGGCAGCAGGCTCCCTCCTGTAGCTAGCTGCTCTCTTTAAAACTGTCAAGACTCTCCTGCTGCTTCTGCTGCCTTCTCTGACCCGGGAGAGAGAACCTTGGCAACTCAGATAAACTTGTTTCCACCACAGAGTGGCCTGGTTCAGTGGCCTGGTTCACTGTGCCCTCACTATACCCATTTTCAGCCAGAGAGACTTTAAGAGAAAGTTTGCCATCTGTAAGGCCAAGCTTTTGCCTGGAGAGCTCTTATGTCTCCAGGGGACCACACACTATGCTAGCGGACCCCAGTACCTACACTGAGTAGATGGGTAAGGACAGTCAGTAGGTCATAAACACTAAGAAGGACCAAAGCCCTGGAAAGTTATGTGACATGCTCAAGGGCCCAGAGCTGAGGCTGACCCAGGAAGAGACGAATCAGGTGTTTGCCTCCTACCTTATTTCTGGGCTAGGGTTCAGATCACAGGAGATTGATAGAAAAATTCCAAGGAACACCAGCACAGTCACAGCTGAGCCAGGCCGGGGACGGAATTTCCTGACGACAGCAGAATACGCAGGGAAACGAGAGCCTCTGAGAACTGACATCAACTGTCAGCTCTTAAGAATATTCATTTATGTGTATTTTATGGCACCAGGGATTGATTAAAGCTAGAGCCTCGAGCTGGCTACCAAGCATTCCAAAACCCATGCCAGGAGAGTGAGCCCACCCTGGTAATGCCTGGAGTACCAGGACCTACAGGCTGGATGATCCAGAGACCTAGGACAAAACCAAACACGACTGGAGAAAAAAAAAGTCAGTGTCGTGATGCCTAACAATATCCTGCTGTACTCATGGAGTGGTGCCTGGTCCAATTGTCATCAGAGAGGCTTCACCCAGCGGCTGATGGAAACAGATGCAGACCCACAGCCAAACATTAGGCAGAGCTCGGGGAATCCTGCAGAAGAGGCAGAGAAAGGTTTGTAGGAGTCAGAGGAGTCAAGGGCACTTGAAAACTCACAGAATCAACTAACCTGGGCTCACAGAGTCTGAACTGACAACCAAGGAGCTTGCCTGGGACTGACCTAGGCCCCCTCTGCATATACGTGACAGTTGTGTGACTTGGTCCTCTTATGGGACTCTTAACAGCGGGAGTGGGGGCTTATTCTTTTACAGGCTTTTGGGACCCTACTCCCCAGACTGGGTGGCCTTGCCCAGCCTTAATACATGGGGAGGTGCTCAGTCTTACTGCAGCTTGATAGGCCATGCTTTGTTGATACTCATGGGAGACATGCCCCTTTCCTAAACAGAAATGGAGGAGGAGTGGGTTGGGGGATGGGAACAGAGGGGAGGGGAGAAGGGACTGGGAGGGGAAACTGCAGCTGGGATGTAAAATAGATAAATAAATTTATTTTTAAAAAAGAAAAAAAAATTTAAAAAATAATTTGCTATCTATCTATCTATCTATCTATCTATCTATCTATCTATCTATCTATCTCTTGTCGTGGGGACTCATATGTGGAGGTTAGACAGAAGACACTTACAGCAGCAAGTTTTCCTCTTCCTCCACGTGGAGCCCAGGGATTGAACTCAGGCCTTGGCAGTGGGTGCCTTAACCCCCTGAGCCATCTCGCCAGCCCCATTGTTTTTTTTAGACAGAGTCTCACTCAGTTGTCTAGCCTGCACTTAAGCTTTGCCTGGGGGAGGCAAGCTTCATGGTCTTCCCTCCTCAGCCTCTCCAGCAGTTGGAGCTGCAAGCCACCAGACCTGCCATAGCATGATTAGTACCACGTTGTACAAAATTATCACGTCCTGATAAACATCAATTAGATCTAATCGGCAGAAAGTCTTCTCTTTTTCAAAAGATCAAGGTTGAATTGCAGTCGTCTGTATTTTCCGTGAAACATTCTCAAGAGGATGCCAGAGAGCGACCCAGGGCACCAGCAGGGTGATCCCCAGGCCTTAACTGGGGGTGAACAAATGGATGTGCCCTCTGACCTCCAGCTTGCCCTGTGACCTTGGCATGCAAGTTCTGTCCTGCTGGAAGGGGTGTGGTTGGAAACCAGCTTGGGTTTTTCTCAGGTGAGCTCTCGGGTGAGAGGTCCTCAGGGCACATGACTCAGGATAATTGCTGCTTGCCACAGGTCCTCGGGGACTTTTGACTCACCTGTCTTGGCTAAATGGGATTAAGAGGCTTGAGAAAGAGGAAATGCACAGGGATCAGTGCTGCAAGGTTGGAGCCATTCCGGGCTGTCGGTGGCAACTCTCCAGACCTCCCTAGTCATGCTGAGTGGATACCAGGGGCCCCAGATATTCTCACCTCTTCAGCCGAACCAGCGGAGTCTGAACTCCAGGAGAGGGTCCTAAGGCACAGCTGGCCTCCTACCGCTGACGACTCCTTGTGGACAGAGAAAGGAAGGGACTTAAGTGGTGGCATCTGTAGGCAGCCAGGAGCCCCACTGCTCAGCCAGGCCTCACCCGCTTCCCCTCCAGGCCCTAGGCCTTCAGCAACACCTCTGCCCTGCATCTCTCTGGCCTTAGCTTGTGGAGCTTTTCTGCTGGCTCACACTTTCCCAGCTGAAGAATGAGTTTGACCCCGGAGGGAACTGGACCCAAAAGTTGCATTCATTTAATAAGCTCTGGTGAGCTCCGGCATGGGACCGAGGTGAGGAGCCACGCGGCAATGAAGGGGACCGAGGTGAGAAAGCCACAGTCCCTGCTCTCCTGCTCTTGTTCTCCGTGCGTGTCCCCTCCCAACTCACTCACCCACCTCTGCACAAAGGGTTCCCATTGCTGAGATGTCCTTCCTCTCTCCCCACCCCCACCGTCCAAAAGGCAGAGACAGTCAAACCCGAGGGTCTTAATGATTCATTTATTGTGTTTTCATTCTTTGGTAGTTTTGTTGTTAGTTTGTTTGAGAAAGGGTCTCCGTAGCCCAGGTTGGCCTAGAGTTTTCTATATCTCCCAGGCTGGCCTTGAACTCCTGATCATCCTGCCTCTACCTCCCCGGTACTGAATCCTGAGTTTGTGTCATGGTCACTGGAACTGATTGGTGTTTACCAAGGACCTAAGAGCTGGGTACCATTGGGGCATTTCTGCCCATTATTTTCTGGATACTGAGTGGTCCTCTATTTTTGCTGCTGTTAGCACCCCATTTGGCAGAGGAGGTAAATGAAGCTGGCACAGCTAGTGTCAACGTCCACAAGTGGCAGAGATAAGTTCAAAACCAAGGCTACTAGACTTCCTATAAATAACATTACAAGACAGCCTAGGATACCACCCAGGACGCAGGAGGTGACCTTCACCCCAAGATGCAGAGAGTACATGAACTCAAGCTCAGAATTCCCCTTTTCCTTTACATAGGTGGCATTGCTGGTCCATGCTGAATTCCAGAGTCGCTGCTGATACAAACACTACTCCATACAGGCAAGTCTGCGGCCAGTGTTCTGTGTGAATTCTGTGTCCCTGGTAAACATGCGCTAAACATGCGCTAACCATGCGCTAACACTGAACGGATACTGAGAATCCTTAGACAAATACACGTCAGTCAATGACAGATCCTAAAAGAGGCATCTGAGCCAGATGTGACAAGGAGCTTGGGAGGCTGTGGTCTCATGTGGGTGGGACAGGAGGTCGTACTTGGTCTGCACACTGGGCCTGGGTGGGTTTCAGCACATGGTTTCATCACAGAGAGAAGAAAGCAGCTAAGGGAACGGATGAGCAAAAGTCCAGAGGCCCAGGCACACGTCACTGAGATGCAGATCCAGGGATCCACCAGCGTGCCACAGGACAGCAGGAGAGTGGAGTGAAGCACGCTGGTGTGGTAGGTTAACTATGCCCACCAAGAGAGCGAAATCCCAACCCCAGGTCCTGGGACTATGACCTTATTTGGAAACAGTCTCTGCAGGTGGCCAAGTTAAAAGGAGGTCGCAGGGTGGGAAATAGTCTGCTATACTGTGTCCTTGTGAAAAGGAGGCAACTGGACAGACGACAGACAGACCCACACACAGAACCTAAGTGAAGATGAAGGTAGAGGTGGGTTTGACACCCAAAGTTCAGGAGAGTGCCAGAAGCGTCACGAGAAGCTCGGATCACAGCCTTTGAGAGGAGCCAACAGGGTGTCAGCCATCTGTCTCCAACTCCCGCGAGACTGAGCCTTCCTGCTCCTTAAGCCGCCCCGATTGTTACAGAGTCAGAGTAAAGGAAAGTGGTCCTGCCTGTCAGGGGACAACTTAGCCCAGAAGCAGCTCTGCCCAGGTGCTCTGCAGAGTGCCTGCCCTCCACTCCAAGTGGAGCTGAGGGAAAGCCGCACCTGCAAGGCCAGAGTGAGCACGCACAACTCAGGCGCAGCCTCTCTGTGACCAGTGCTGGAAAGAGTGGGCTTGGCCTTGACTGAAGTAAGGGCAGCCCTGGCTGGACAAAGCCTGGTGGGGCTCAGTTGGAAGGCAGGGTGACTTGTGAGCTCATAGGTTTGGGCTACACACACACACACACACACACACACACACACACACACACACACACAGGAACTTGGGCTGAGGGTGCAGCTCAGTTGGTAGTGTGCCTACCTGGGGTGTGTCAGGCCCTGAGTTTAATCCCCAGCACTACACGAACCCAAGTGTGGTCGTGTACACCTGTAATCTCAGCACTTGAGGAGCAGAAGTAGGAGGATCAGGAGTTCAAGGTCATCCTTGACTACATAGCAAGTTCCAGCCCAGCCTGAGCTACATGAGACCTTGTAAACAAACAAACCAAACCAAACCAAACCATAAACAAAGGGCTGAGAGATGATGGTTCAGTGGTAAGAGCACTTGCTGCTCTTGCGGAGGACCAGGGTTTGGTACCCAGAGCCTATATGGTGGCTCAACCATTCATAACTAAAGTTCAAGGGTATTCAACACCCCTTCTCGCCTCCTCAGGCACTGCACACATGTGCACATACACACAAGTAGACAAAACACTCATACACAAAATAAATACTTTATTAAAATACAGACATGTATTGGAAGATCTGGATAATGAGCGAGGGCCGGACAAAGGAGGACAAACTGACAACAACCACACAGGAATCGGAAATAAAGGAAACCAGAATGGACTGCTTTGGGTCAGAGACTCTGGAGGCACCTGCGAAGGGAGCTCATGAAGCAAGAGGGACAGTTGAGCAGGAACCAGAAGTCTCTAGAAGGTGGCTGTCAAGGTCCACCTCTGGGGTCTTAGGTATGTCATTCCCAGGAGAGGAATTCTGAGGAAACTGATTGGCAGCCCCTGTGGACAAGTGCTGCTCCCCACAGAAGAACAGGTATCCGTTCACTAGAAGGAGCGGAGCACAGACGCTTCTGTGCAGACAGAACAACAGAGAGCTGGGAAGAGGAGAAGGCTGGGAAATAGATCACTGTCTGACTAAGGAATAGGATGAGTCATGGGTGAGACTTGGGCAGGGAGGAACAGGTCTGGTCAGAGTCCCAGGCAGGTGTGAGGGTAGTGGACATAAATTATTTCATCTGCCCAGAATCCACACCCACACCCCTCCCTCCTTCTGGGAAATTTTCCTCATCTTCTCTGCCGCTATGGTCACCGTGGAAGCGTCTCTGCCACCTGATCCCAGTGCATCAGTACAGGAATGGCATCAGACCCAGCCTGAGCCAACTGAGGTTGGCTCCACACAAGACCCTTCTCCAGACGTAGTTTTTGTTCTGGTGCTGGGAATCAAACCTAGGGCCTTTTGCATGTTAGGCAAGCATTCTACCACTGAGCTATACTCCCCCGTCAAGCAAATTCAAGTTGCATTTCCGTTTCTTTGTAAGGTCCTGCAATCGAGAGAAGAATTGCGGATGTCGCTGGAATACACTGTGAGTCCACTTAGGTCAGATTTGTCTGTGCAGCTAGAGAACACTGGTAACCTTCATCGAGCATTATAGTAAGGCACTCCAATCTTGCCAGGCATGGTAGTGCACACCTGTGATTCTGGGACCTGGGAGCCAGAGGCAGGAGGATCATCACCAGTTCAAGGCTAGCCTAGGCTACATAGCAAGTGCTATGAAGAAGAAACTGGAATCACAGATGAGACTTCATAGGGAAGAGGAGCATTCCAGGTTGGAGAAGGGCTTGAGTAATAAAAGACCATGGGGCAGGGCTGCAGAGGTGGCTAGTCGTTAAGAGCACTGGCTGCTTTCCCAGAGGACCCGGGTTCAGTTTCCAGTACCTATGTGGTGGCTCACAATTGCTGTAACTCCAGTTCCTGGGGATCTGATGCCCTCTTCCGGCCTCCAGGAGCACGATGGTGTACTTCCTGGTATACTCACATACATACAACCAAAACACCATACACCTAATAAAATAATAAAAAATTAAAAAGAAAGTGTTGAAAATGTTACAGAGGGTAACACACATGTCAGGAAGCTCTAGAGGTGCGGATCCTCGCGTGTGTGGTGAAACTGTCGTGACATCATTCTGGGGAGAAGTGAGGAGCCACCAGAGAAATGGCCTGGGGTCTCAGCTTTGTGTCAGATGGGCAGCGGGATGGCTCAAAGAGCAGTGAGCTCCACAGCCATAGCTGAGACGTCAGAACGGGCAGATCCAGACCTGAGTTATAAGTTCAAGCGGCTGGTCCAGAGGGATGTTCAGTAGTAGAGGCCAAATGGGTGCCATGGGTGCTGTCAGGAAGGGGGGGCCCAACACAAGCAGTGGTGACGCTCACAAACAGGAACAGCACACACAGCACTCCAGAGCAAAGCTAGACTCCCATGGACTCTTCATGTCCTCTTGAAGGGGGCTCTCTGGGGGTATTTGAAGGTAGTTCAAGTACATACAGAAGATCGGTTTCTATGCAGGATCTCATGGTGCACATCTTCAGTCCCAGCTCAGGTGGTGGAGGCAGAGGCAGGCAGGCCTCTGAGTTCAAGGCCAGCCTGGTCTACAGAGTGAGTTTCAGGACAGCCAGGGTTTCTTCTGAACCCTGTCAGAAGAAGAAGATGAAAAAGAGAAAAAGAAGGAGGAGGAAGAGGAGGAGGAGGAGGAGGAGGAGGAGGAGGAGGAGGAGGAGAAGGAGGAGGAGGAGGAAGAGGAGGAGGAGGAGGAGGAGGAGGAGAAGGAAGAGGAGGAGGAGGAGGAGGAGGAGGAGAAGGAGGAGGAGGAAGAGGAGGAGAAGGAGGAGGAGGAAGAGGAGGAGGAGGAGGAGGAGGAGGAGGAGGAGGAGGAGGGGAAGGAGAAGGAGAAGGAGAAGAAGTTGAAGCTGTTATTTCTAGTAATGGTTAAAGGAAAAGCAATTGTTTTGCCGTAGTAGATCCTACCTAATGTCTTCTCTCAAAAGGGTACTGCAGCTTCTAGTTTCTTCCCAATCCTGGATGTCACAGCCTCCTAAGATCTTTATCACTATGATATTTCATTGGGTTTTGTTTGTTTGTTTTTGTGGCTTTGTTTTGTTTTTCTTTGACGTCTAAGGACTGGGGTTCAAATCCAGGGTCTTGCTTACGGTAGTCAAGCATAACTAAGGTCCTCGCTCCCATTGTTCTTTTTCGTTTTATTCCTTTGATTATTAGTGAGATTGGTCATCTCTATTTACTTAATGTCTACATTTCCTGGTTGTTTTGTCTGTGGAGCTGAGGATGAAGTCAGGGCTCCTTAAAGCTAAGCAAATGCTCCACGGCTGAGTGATGGCTACAGCCCATATTTACATTTTCTCTTCTTGTCTATGAAAATCAAATGTATCGTTTTTCTTTATAAATGATAAATTTACATAGAAATTTATAAATTTAGTCTTTTTCCTTATTGAACATTGAAAGCCCTTCACATGTCATACAAAATCGCAACACTGACTGCCATACAGATTGCAGATGTTTTTTCCAGTTGGTGGACTCCAGGCCACCCTGTCCCACCCCTAATCTCTCTGTCTGTCTGTCTCTCTTTCTCTCTCTCTCTCTCTCTCTCTCTCTCTCTCTGTGTGTGTGTGTGTGTGTGTGTGTGTGTGTGTGTGTGTGTGTGTGTGTGTTTTCTTTTCCCGGTTATTTAGAAAGCTTTAGTTGTTAGTGGGGTTTACTCTTGGTTTGTTTTCCACCAGTACCAGGATCTAAGCCCACCACTGACCCCCTAGCCCTATTACTCAGAGTCTAACTTTTCACATAACTCTATTTACCAATCAACTCCTTATGAGAACTGGGTTTTGTGATATCATGCTGGCAAAGGCTTTCTCAATTCTAGCATATTTCTTCTGCTGCTTTAATAGTTTCATATTTTATATTCATCTGCAATTCATTTGGCGCACAGAGCAAGGCTGCAACACATTTATTTATTCAAATGGGTCTCCAGTTATCCCAAGACCAATGAGTGAGGTGGCCATTCTTCCCATTTGGCTTCTAGGGCCAACCTTTTCATGTACTAACATAGTTTACATTCTATGTCCATCTGCAGGAGTCGGGAAGCCATGGATGTGAAATACAAAAGGGACTGCTGATAGCCAGAGAGACTGAAAAATCCTCCTCAAACCACCGAAAATGCCAGTGCCCAGATGTGAGGAGTGTTTAGTGGAAGCACAGAAACCTGTAAACAGAAAGCCCACTGGCCCTGTGGTGACTTTGATGTCACTCTCCTGGAGGCTGGTGAATTTATTTTGCTGTTCAGAAAAGGAGGAGGGTGGCTGAGGAGTGGGAACCGTGTGACCCGCTGTCTCTGCACAGCGAACACAGGGCTATTGCAAGAGATCGTGTGGTAAACCATGGGAGCAGAAACCGACCTCAGAGCTCATTCTAGGGCTTAGAGTGAAGACGTGCAGACAGGCAGCAAATGGCCACCCAGAGGCTGAGTCACCATGGATGGCGGGTTGGAAGCACCGTGAGACTGGTTATGTGGAGAGAGGCCAGCTGGGAGCCTCTGGAAGGTGAGGCTGAGCATTCACATAAGACAGAGAGAGAAAATAGGAATCCAGATCTGTAAAGGGCTCAGAGCAAAGAAGTAGCATTTAAAAGGTGGTTTTAGGACAAATTGTCTGACAGGCGGGAGAGAATGGGTAGTCCTATGGTGGCTTTGGGGGCATAGCCAATCATCAAATATTTCCCGGGGATAAATTTTATATTGAATACTTGGTATAAATACAGAGATAGAGAAACCTAAGTGAAGACCTGGATGATGTCTTGAACTGTCATCTTGACACAGGCTGGAGTCATCCATCTGAGAAGAGATCCCCAGCTGAGGGATCGCCTGGACCAGATTGGACCGTGGGCGTGTCTGTGGGGGAGTGTCTTGATTGTTAATTGATGGGTGAGGGCCTAGTCCTGTGTGAACCGTGCCGCTCCTCAGACAGGTAGTCATGAACTAAGAAACCCAGCTGAGAACAAGCCAGCCTCTGATCTAGCTCGCAAGAAGCAACCACCAAGGCTTCTTCTGTATTTCTTGGCTGTGACTGAGTTCCTTGGTGGGAGGTAATGTGTGTGCACTAGCGAGCAGGCCCCGCCTTTAAGTCCCTGCCTTGACTTCCCGTAATGGCGGACGATGACCTAGAACTCCAAGACCCGTAAACCCTCTCCTTCCTAAGTCACTTTTGGTCAGAATGCTTTATCACAGCATCAGAGACGAAACCAGAAGAGACGAAAAAGGGAAACTTCCTAGAGGAGTTGGGTTTTGAAGAACAAATCACAATTTGCCAAGCTCCCTTCTGTGTGGAAATGCCTCTATTTATCTTTAGAAACATATTTTTAAAAAGGCAAAGGAAAGGTCATGCTGTGTGTCTCTGGTGTGACTTGGACCACAATGCCCCCTCCACAAGCAGCTGCACTCTTTGCTCCTGGCATGATCTGCCAACATGCCTCAAGCAAACGAGGAGCAGCGTAGTGATTACAGAACCTACTCCAGGGCTGCTGGAAGAGTTAGAATATTGTAAAAAGAGGGTAATAGTGCTTAGATGTGAGCAAGGCATAATGAGACGTGTATGAAGATGTCATCATGAAACCCACTATTTTGTTCACCAACTAAATTTTAAATAAAAAATATCGGAAGACTGAAAGAAAAATATAACACACCAAGAGCTCAGTGCTGGGAGCCCCCCACAGTGAGCTGGGAGCCCCCCACAGTGAACTGGGAGCCCCCCACGGTGAGCTGGGAGCCCCCCCACGGTGAGCTGGGAGCCCCCCACGGTGAGCTGGGAGCCCCCCACAGTGAACTGGGAGCCCCCCACGGTGAGCTGGGAGCCCCCCACAGTGAACTGGGAGCCCCCCACGGTGAGCTGGGAGCCCCCCACAGTGAACTGGGAGCCCCCCACGGTGAGCTGGGAGCCCCCCACGGTGAGCTGGGAGCCCCCCACGGTGAGCTGGGAGCCCCCCACGGTCCTTCTCGCTGCTAAGCCAGAATGCTTCTCTGAGCTCTCACTCAGAAGCCTAACTCCCTCCCTTCCAGCCAAAATCCTAAACGTGCCCTGCACTTTCTTAAGGCTAAAGAACTCCCCCTACCTCCCCTCTCCTCCCCACCATGTCCCCTCCCCCCACCTCCCCTACCGATCACCTCTCCTCCCCCTCACCTTCCCTTCCCCACCTCCCCTCCCCACCACCTCCCCTCCCCACCACCTCCCCTCCCCACCACCTCCCCTCCCCACCACCTCCCCTCCCCACCACCTCCCCTCCACCACCTCCCCTCCCCACCACCTCCCCTCCCCACCACCTCCCCTCCCCACCACCTCCCCCTCCCCACCACCTCCCCTCCCCATCACCTCCCCTCCCCACCACCTCCCCTCCCCCAACTCTCCTCCCCATCACCTCCCCTCCCCACCACCTCCCCTCCCCTCCCCCACCTCCCCTCCCCCAACTCTCCTCCCCACCAACTCCCCTCCCCTCCCCACCACCTCCCCTCCCCTCCCCCACCTCCCCTCCCCACCACCTCCCCTCCCCCACCTCTCCTCCCCATCAGCTCCCCTCCCCACCACCTCCCCTCCCCCCTCTCCTCCCCATCAGCTCCCCTCCCCACCACCTCCCCTCCCCCACCTCTCCTCCCCATCAGCTCCCCTCCCCACCACCTTCCCTCCCCCCTCTCCTCCCCATCAGCTCCCCTCCCCACCACCTTCCCTCCCCCACCTCTCCTCCCCATCAGCTCCCCTCCCCCCACTTCCCCACCACCTTCCCGCCCACACCTCCCCTACTCATCACCTTCCACAACCTCCCTCTCCTCCCCCACCTCCTCCCCCCTCACCACCTCCTCTGTGGCTGTGAGGGAGGGTTGGGAGGGCTGAGGGAGGGCTGTGAGGACAGTCTGGGGTTCCATCGTGGATGTCCTCCACAATGCTGGCCTTGTGTCTGGAGTGGCATCCAGCCAGTGTAGGTTTCATGAACTTTCCCATTCCAGCAGCAAGCAGCCGGCACCCAGAGAGGAAAGGATTCTTCTGCTCCAATGTGTGTTTACATGTGGGGGGGGGGGGGCAGGGGAGCACACAGGGGTTGTGTGCATGTTATGTGTACAGTTGGTTTTAGTATGGGTATAAACTGTGTGTATTTGTGAATGTGAAAGTTTGTGCATAAGTGTGAAATATGTGTTTGTGAATGTGCATTTTTATTGGTATGTGTCTGGATCTATTAGTAACTGTGTGAGGATGTATATGTACTGTATATGTATATTTGTGTGTTATGAGTGTGAGCACATGTGAACACATGAGTGAGTTGTGGAGGAGTTTTGAGTGTGTATGCGTGTGAACGTGTATATGAATGTTTGTCTCCAAGAGTGTGTATTTGTGAGTGTTTGTGTGTGAGCCTGTGTACATGTATTGTGAATGTGAGTGTTGAGAGTGTGTGTATAAAATCTCTTGGTATGGATGTGAGGGCGATCTGGCTGCGACATCTGTCACCCCATTGATCGCCAGGGTTGATTCGGCTGATTCGGCTGATCTGGCTGATCTGGCTGATCTG